>NC_056727.1:479926535-480191535 GCF_019279795.1 Protopterus annectens
TTTTTTCCTTGGTGCTGCCCTCACACTCCTGCTCCTCTTCATGATAACCAATATCATCCTACAAACCACTATACTAGGCTGCCTAACGACACTTTCTCCGGTCACCTTTACAGTCTCCAATCTCCTTCAAACTGGCCCTCCTACATATATAATCCACCTGTGTGCATCTTCCTCCACTCTTGTATGCCACCCTATGCTCCTCCCTCTTGTTAAAATATGTATTCACCACAGTCATGTCCATCCTTTTCGCAAAATCCACTACCATCTGACCTTCTGCATTCCTTTGTTTAACACCATACCTGCCCATCACTTTCTCATCCCCTCTGTTCCCTTCACCAACATGCCCATTGAAATCTGCTCCAATCACCACTCTTTCACCCTTGGGTACAGTCATCACCACTTCATCCAGTTCACTCCAAAATTTTTCTTTCTCATCCATTGCACACCCAACTTGTGGAGCATACGCACTAACAACATTCATCATTACACCATCAATTTTCAGCTTCATAAACATCACTCTGTCCGACACTCTTTTCACCTCCAAAACACTCTCGGCATACTGTTCCTTCAGAATTACTCCTACGCCATTTCTTCTCCCATCCACACCATGATAAAACAATTTGAACCCACCTTCGATACGCCTAGCCTTACTCCCCTTCCATCTGCTCTCTTGCACACGCAATATACCAACCTTCCTTCTGTCCATCATATCAGCTAGCTCTCTCCCTATACTAGTCATACTGCCAACATTCGAAGTTCCGACCCTCACTACCACAGTCCTAGACTTTCTCCTCTCCTCCTGCCTTCGGCCATGTCTTCCATCTCTTCTTCTCTGTCGGCCAACAGTAGCCCAATTTCAGCCAGCACCCTGTAGGCTAACAGTACTGGTGCCAGTCGTTGTTAACCTGGGCCTCGACCGATCTGGTATAAAAATTTATCTTGCTGTCTGCATGAAATGTTTTGGCGACGTTTTATGCCGGATGCCCTTCCTGACGCAACCCTCCCCATTTATCCGGGCTTGGGACCGGCACAAAGAAATGCATTGGCTTGTGCATCCCCAGTGGCTGGGTTTATATAGATATATATATATATATATATATATATATGTATATAACTGTTGCCATTGTTATACCTCGTGCTAAAGTCGAGTTTAATCTTCGCTGCCAGCGCAGCTCTTTGTGTTCAAGCAATGTTTCCATATCGCTCCCTCTTTGGTTGTGAAAAATACCCTCAAGTACGAAAAAATGAAATTAAAAAAAAAAGAAATTTTCTGAAATGAGTGCAAGAGGTGGGATGTAAGTAGATGGTATATGTTACTACACTCAGCATTAAAAAATTTGCTTAAAACTGAAGATGCAAAGACATTAAAATTTTTTGCATATGGAGAACTTGAATGCAGTTTTAAGTGAGGAAAACAGCATCCATTCTGTTACGAATGACTTGCCTTTCTTATTAAGCATAGAAGCATTTTAAGATTCTCTTTTACTAAGAGTAGCTTATGTTCATGTTGCTTTGTTTTTATTGATGCATGTTCAACATGTGAATAGTGCTCTTGCCTATATTGCATTGTACTTGTATGTTACTGGCTTAACTTGAAGATGTCTCAATGAAATAGAGACAAAATTATTTGATTATGTGTGTGGTCGTGGTCCTGTTGGAATTGTGTTTTAGGAGCAGTTTTGGTATTTTTGCACTTTGCTGTTATGTGGAATCTTGGCAACTAACAAGAAGGTTGTCTCAGGCCTAGAAGAGGACTATACTGCCCATTGCCCAGAAGTGGAAGTAAAGTCTCTTGTCAGGCTACAAGCTATGGCAAAAGTAAGTATTTACTGGTTAATGAGCTGATAGTCATCAGCTCTGCAAAGGATCCCTAACCATGACAGAAATGACCTGAGATCAGTTAGCATCTCAGAGGCTAGAAGAGTTGAGTAGTAGGGGTATGTGGGAAGGAATGGCATTTTATCAGCTCACTCACTCCAGAAGGGAAGGGTTTGAGATGATTTTCTGAATTACTCCCTGTGAAGAGAGCAGTACCAAAATGATGCAACAGATGGCTATTAAAGTTAGACAGAGAAGGGGGGGGTGGAGCTAACTGGTGTTATGTGAAACGATGTGTTAGATGTCAGTAGTCCCACTTAGCATAAAAAAATCCCCCTGAAGTGCAGGGGAATCGTATGGTCCTGCCGGCTGCTCTGTTGCATGATGCCTCCCCCTATCACAACCTACCAAAGGATTAGCCCCATCCATGGCGTTAGAACCAGCAATGCAAAGGAAAGTGGAATATTGGGAACAGACTGGATGGCATACAAAGGGTCCAAAAAATAAAAAAAATGATTGTTTCTCTCAACCATAGAAGGAGTGTGTGTTGATAGATGGACATCTTTTCCATATTGCAAGGTCTTTGGACCATCTGTAGGTTTATCGTACAGTATACTGAAAGTGGAATTCACTGGAGAAAACAATTACTTTATGTAGTGCCAGTGTTCTGTATGCTAATTTCTTTGAATAAACTGCCAGATTTTGGCTTCTTTTTCTTTGCTGTTTACAAGTTCCCCCTGATACCCCATTTTTCCCATATTTGTGTGGTTTCAGTAAAGTTTAGTAATTAAAAATAACTTATTTATCTGTACTTTACATTCCTGAATTTCTTTACAATTCACATTTTCTGGAAGGGTGTTCAGCAAAGTCAGTACTCTGTGAAATAATGCTTCTTTATTTTTGTTTTGGTTTATTATCCTTCTGTCTTCAAATCTTTTCAGTTCTCACAAATTTCTTGTACTCATGGACATTTTTATTCCCTTGTGTTTAGAAAAACCTGTACCGATCTCTGCTCTACATTTTAACCCTTGAAGTAATACAACATTTTATTGCTTTATTTATCTTTCATATGGTATCTGATTCAGACTCTGCATCTTGCGCTTATATTCTCTTTCACTGAACTGTCTCCATACTTGTCTGTTCCTTATGGACAAGGGTATATCAGGAATGCAGCTAGTAATCTGGATAGATACTTGCTAACTTGCTGTAAAGAGGATAGTAACTTCATTTTTTGTTGGTATTTCTTGCATGGCAGTCCAGTATTCCTGTAGCCTACCTAATTGTGTTTTTCATATTGGTTACTTAATTTACGTTTTATATAATGTTTCCCTGTCCTTTCTGAGTTTGCTACTGTTAATTGTTGTATCCAGTTGTTGCTGTCGCAGCTACACTTTCATTTGTGTTTACTTTTCCCTTTTCAGTGATTTATTTTTGTACTGTGGGTCTTTGAAGCAGTTAAATGTTTTGTAATATTTTAGTTTTGGTGTGGGAGACTCTTCAGGAGTTGAATGAATTAGGTTGAGAGATGAATGTGCTCTGTTCCAAGATAAGCTTAATCCCATAGAACTTAAGTGAGCATGTCTCTACATTTCACTTGACTTCTACTACTGTACTAAGAGATCTATGACTGTCTGGTCCTGAGACAGTGTTTCTTCTTAGACATTATGATACAGTACTAGTGTATTACCAAGTCATAATAAAAACTGTGTGAATTTTTGCAAAGGAAATTGAGTCTTAAAAAGGAGTTACATTCCTTCATGCTGATAATGTGATTATGATTGTGAAGAATACATTTTATAGGCAGTCAGCAGGTTCTTCAGAAATCTTGATTGCACTGAAGCTGCATAATTTAAATATGCAGGCTTTTTATCAACTTGAGTGCTGGCATGAGAAAACATACAATGTCAAGGACCCAGAGCTTGTTAATTTGAATGCAACAATTATGCTAAATCATGTAAGTTCAGTATAATGCTCAAGGATATAATTCTAGCTACATTTCTGAAGCTAACAGCTTAGTTGTGATGCACACAAAAACACTTGGTTTATTAAAGGTCATGCTTTTATTTTATTTATTTTTCTTTTGACTGTACTGTGAATTTCGTCAGGAATGATAATGACTATTTCAGTAACCAAGATTTATAGAAAAAAGGGAAAGCTACTGTCCAGGCTAACATAGTTGTTAGAAGAACCTTAACATAAATGGATTGTTTGCTAGAATATGTAATGGATATAATTGCAGCTGTCAGTTTCATCAGACTGTTTCTAGGCTGCAACCTGCAGAAATAGAAGGATTCCTTGTTTGCTGACCTTTGATTCCCGTAGACCATTGCAGAATGCCATAAATTCAGCTTTTTCTTTTTTGTTGCTGGATTTTCTGGCTACTGTGTAATCCCTTTGTGACATGGCTTCTGCAGTCACTGAAGACCACCCAGACTACCTTGTTAATCGTGAATGATGTGATTACATAGAAAAGCATGGAGCACAACTCCGGAAATTGTAGTAGTACAAATGACATTTTACAGTTGTTGTAGAACTGCCTGTATGTTTTCAGGTCCAGGGTCAGTCAGCTGTACAACAACACTGACATACTGTGTAATTCATGTTAACATTACTGTTGTTTTAATTTATATGACAGAGTTTGAGAATTTAAGTATACATTCTGAAATAGCTTGACTATCCAGTAAATGTCATGTTAAAGACTATGCATTGTATGGTTTTGAAATAGTAAGCAAATTGTCTTAGTGTGCAGTGTTACACTGGTGCACAAGTTTTGTAGTAAAGTGTCCACCATTAGAAACTTTTTTACTTGTATTTGTTGTGTGTGCTAGGGATGATTCGTTTTCATGATACCATTTCAGCTTAGTGTGTTACTGCAATAACCTGTTATTAATATATTTCATGGTTTAAAATTTGAGTCGTGGCATGCTCACTTGTTTTCTTAAATTTCTTACTTAAAAGAGTATACATCAAGAAATAAAAAGTAATTATTTGTAAGGCAATCCTGATACAGAGTGAGCAGAGTTATTGACAGAAACATCCCTCTGATATCTGGCATCACAAACTAGCCTCTCAGATTGGCAAATCATGTGTCCGTGATTTATCTTATATTTATTTAAGATTTGTCAGTTGGGTAAGTGTGCTGGTACATGACTCCATCAATCCTTTTAGGCCGTGACCCAGGCTATAGGACAAGTGTAAATAAAATGTATGTAGACACTTCAGTGGAGCCAGTCAGCCAGCATGTTTTTGATAAGAGAGTATGCCCATATGTCTCATTTCACATTGCACATCCTGGTTTTATAAAATAAAAACAAAAATAACTGTTTTTGTGCAGCTGATTTTTCAACTTCTAAGATGACAGTGGTACTTACGTGTTATCGCAACCAGATTTTGCGACATCTTTTACTTTCTTGACTTCTACTAAAACAGCCTCACTGAAGTGTAATATGGAAGGGTAGACTGTCAGAAAGTCTGCTGGGATATCGGTGGTGGTTTTAAAAACTATTAAGACCTATAATTTTAAGATTTGTGGGTAGTGTCCTTTAAAGATGTCAAGCGCTGAATTCAGCGATCACAGTGGTTGCGTGTGTATGTATGTATGTTGGGCTGAAAGGAGTGTGTGAGTTAGCGTATGATATTATACGCACGCAGAGTTTAAACAACAGATTAGGTGCTTTACTGCAGTTCTTGTGGCAAAGGATTATTTCTCAGTGTTACCTTGTTCTTTTTGGATGTATGAAAGTATTACAAAGGTTAGAAACAGGTTTTCTGTCATTTTTTATAGTCTTAGGTACGACTGATAAAATAATAAAGGTTTGAAAATAGATTTTCTCCTTTACCGACAGCATGTGAAAGGAACACATTTGAAGTAGAATGGGACTTGCTTAACTGACATGAGATGCCGGAGGTAAAAGGGGAAACCTATTTTCAAACCTTATTTTTTGAGCCGTTTCAATGATAAACCTTCCTAAAACTACAAAAAGATTACAGAACACGTCTCTAACCTTCATAACACTGTATAGCTACTACTTGACCTAAACAGAAGCAACCAGCATTACTGCAAAAATCTGGTTGCGATAACACGGAAGTACTAAGACAGTTGCAAGTGTTTTCTAATAAAATTTTTGAATGGCGGGTGAGTTTTTATTGTATCTGTGCATATATTCACAAGTGCTTCGTTTCCCATGCCCACTGCACTGCCATCCAGCACACTGTCCTGGAATACTTTAAAACATGTGATCCTAAAAATCATGATTTCCTGAGAATGTTCACCTTTTCTTCTAGGTAGTGCTTATGTAAAAGTAGTATATTTATTGATCAGGGGTGTATGGGCAAAGCCTCCACATCAGAGGTGCAGAATGGCTGCTTTCTGCAAAGGTATCTTTAAGACAGTTGTTTTTAATAGATTTCTTCATTGGTTAAATGGAGTGGTGGAAAAGTGATGTTAAGAAACTGGGCTGCAGGAAAAAAAGCATTTGGAAGTCAAAGTAGTCCCATACATTCACGTCCACGTTAAGAGCATGAATCTGTTTTAATGATGTTATTGCTTAAGTAAAGTCATTAAGAAATGCAAGATTACAGCTAAATGGCAGTAGTTCTTTATGATTTACGAAATCAAAACTTTTTGTAGCATTCTTACCCTTTTCCTAACATGATTTATATTATTATTTTTCTGTGGATGTAATTCCTATGTAATTCAAATATGGTAATGATTAGTGCCAAACCACAAAGACTACACTGTATTCATACAAAGTCATAACAGTGGTTTAAAACTGAATTTGAATTACATAAAACTAACACGCAAGTTAGTAGTCTACACTGACAGTAACATTAAAAAAATTTTGCTTTTTTCGGCTTGGGAGCAAGCTTCCTGTAGCCCTCACACACCCAATTCTATAAATATACTAACTCCATGATCAAAACAGCTTTGAGGATAAGGGGAAATCATGATTTTACAGTATTGCACACAGACCTGGTTGTTTTTTGATAGAGTCGGAATTCATGTAAATGTAGTTGACCGACCCCATTCTGATTACATCCATTTTAAACAAATGCACATATCCCATATCTACAGGCACTTTTTGAACTGTATTCTGCTTTACTGCTGTTCCATTTTTTTACTGTTGTTGCTGCTTTTTCTGCACTATGAAATCTTAGTGCTGCTGTATCTCATAGCACAGGCTAGATTCAGGTCTGCTGAATCTCTGTTGTTCGGCTATATTGAACACTAAAACCAGCCATCCTACATTAAGAAGGCTCTCCTGCAACCTTGTGGCAGAAGTGTGCAGCCCAGGACACATTTGAGTTGGGGATTGTTGGTAAAAAGCTAATTTTTTGGGCTGTCCCATAGGCTAGTTAGTATTACAACTGTTTAATTTTGTTTGTATTTAAGCACCGCATTTGCGCAATTTTGCACTCAATTTGGTGGAGCTGCTCTGAGTGTGGCGATTTAGCCAGGGACCTGAATAAATCTAAACTAAATCAGAAGCATCCACTGTGATCTGCAAAAATAAGTAAATTTAAAGATTGCCTTGCACATTTTGATCTGCATTCTGTTTTATTGCTGTTCAATTTTTATTGTTGTTGCAGTTTTGACTGTTATTTTTCAGCACTTTGAAATCCTAGTGCTGCTGTATATCTTAGCATAGGCTAGATTCAGATCTGCTGAATCTAGGTTGTGTGGATATACTGAACACTAAAACCAGCCCTTCTACATTAAGAAGGCCTTCCTGCACCCTTGTGGCAGAAGTGTGCATCCAGGACACATCTGAGTTGGGGATTGTTGGTAAAAGGCCCAGTTTTGGGCTCTCCCATTAGCTAGTTACTGTTACAACTGTTTAATTTCATTTGTATTTAATCACTGCATTTGCACGTAGCTGTGCACCATGTAAAGGGTTTAGCACTGCTGTGTATGGATGCAAATGCTTAGAAACAAAAACTTTCCCTTGATACCTGCTAGCGAATCATTCTTAGCTCCACTTCTTCTCTGCGAGAAACAGAATTATGCATTGCTACCTAGCAAGCAGCCCAGCTGCACTTTCTAAGGTGTTGACATAGTCTTCCACCCTTAGACGTCTACAGGATAGCCACCCTTGTTGGTTTTACAGGCAAATCTGGGTCCACCCTACCCATCTGCATGAGTCACTGTAATATATACCTTTCGGAATGGATGGACAGTTTTCTACCATTTCTTCTAGCCAACCTGATTGACATGGGCATCCTGAGGCAATGTAGTAACTGCCTCATGTACACTGACAACCACGTGCTCCTAAAGTAAACAAATACAGTATGTGAGAGCTATAACTATACCAGGAAATTAGAATCAGTTCATTAACAATACAACAAGCAAGGCATATAACAACTTGTCAGCACACACACCTTCCCTCTCACACAAGAGAAGGTCAAGACACTTATATCTACATCCATGGAGGTATTCGCTAAAAGCCTGCCAAAAGACCAGAGACCTCCCAAGCGCAAACATACAGATACCGGTACACGAACAGAATCTACCACCGCACACAAGACACATATCAGTGTCTCAGCAATTAAGCCCCTAAGGCAAAATACCTCAAAACCAAATGCTATGGTTATAGGCGACTTAATAGTGAGACACACACAGATGTCCCTCTCACCAGGCTGAACAAGGAGACGGTCATGGTCAGCTGCCTGTCAGATGCTAGGATCCATCAAATCATGTATACAATCAATTCACTCATGAACAATTACCATTATGACTCTTTCATAGTACCTGTTGGTGTAAATGACTTGAGACATACCTCCCTAGACTATATGAAGAGAAACATGACTGAACTCTTAGATTATGTTTCCCAGGCAGGTATGTCCCTAGCCCTAAACAGCATTCTACCTTCACCAAGGATGATGCCACAATACAGACAAAATGAGTGAATTCAATAATTGGCTTAGCTTTTGGTGTCACTACAGGGGGATCCAGTATCTATCTGCCTGGGATGACATGGTCAACAGTCCATGCTGCTGTGCGAGAGATGGCCTTCACCTGTCTCCTCGAGGCTTTAGAATATTGGCAAAGATGTTTGCCTCACCCATAGTGCCTTTTTTAGGCAATGTGCAAACAACAAAACGTCCGATGTAAAGAAATCCACTAAAGGCAAACTGAAGGTCATGCTGCATAATGCTAGGAGCCCCTAAACAGTAAGCTGCACTCCCTGGAAGCACTTTTCATCTTGGATGGTGCTGACATTTGTTTAGTCACAGAGACTTGGTTCAAGGCCACTGAGATCATCCCGGCCATATAAGGCTACAATGTCTTTCACATGTTCAGACCCCAAAACTATCATGAAAGAACCAAAGGTGGAGTTGTATCCATATTCATCAAATCCAAATACACCTCAAGACTGGTGAAACAGTACAACTCCCTGGAGCTACTCCAGGTCCAATTAACTGTAGGAAAAACACCCTTCCAGTTCATCGCTAGCTACAGGACCCCCATCATGAACCAGGAGAAGCACACCACCTACCTGAACTTGCTAGAGTCACTCAACATACAGCCAAACACCCTGGTCATGGGAGATTTCAGCTGTCCTTCCATCAACTGGGAGACCTACGTGAGCACAAACACGATCGCTACGAGGCTTCTAGACTTTAGTTCAAATGCCATGGAACAGTTGGTCCAGAACCCCACAAAGGGGTTCAGATGTCCTGGACCTAGTGCTCACCAACATGGGGGGGGGTCAGTGCACTACCCCCCGTGTGTTGCTCTCCCTAGTAAGGTCAGACCATAAATCTGTCTCATTTGAAGTAAAGATCAAACCTGACACCCCCACAGGAGTAAAAATACTGAAAAATTTCTCCAAAGCAAACTATTGCCTATTAAGCGATGGTATAAAAAAGTTTTGAAGCCCCTGCCAACACAGACAACAATGTCTCCTTTGCAGAGGAATACACAAATGCCCTATATAGCCATTTAAATAAATGCATTGACTTGTCTGTACCTAACAGGAACAAAACCAGAGCTTCCCGAAAGACAAGACACCCTGGTCGACTGTAATTACAAATAAGTCATACAACAAAAGAAAGAAACTAATATCTAAGAACAGGAGGGAACTAACCCAACAGAGGAAGAACACCCTCCACAGCTTGAAGAAGCAAGTCAGATATTTTGTTAAGTCAACTAAGGCTAGCTACAAGTGTAAATTAGTATCCCTGGCTAAAGACAATCACAAGGCATTTTTTTTAGCTACATCCATAACCTAAGAGAGAATGCTCAGCTGTTTGCCAAACTTATAGTAAACTGTGCCACTTACACTGAACCTGTAGAAATTACTAACCAGCTAGCTGACAGATTTGGTGATAACTTCACCCCCCCGTCCCCGCCTGACATAACCCCAAATCATTCCCATCACCAGTCCTGTACCGAATATCTCCAAAAACAGGTCATACAAGCTCTCTCTCTCTAAGGCCAAAAAAACAGCCTGTGTGGGACCAGATAACATCCCACGCTGTCTACTCAACAATCTAAAACAATCAACAATCTAAATCAAGACCTAGCAGAACCCCTCAGCACTGGCTTTGTCTCGGCAGAGTGGAGAACATTAACAGTAATCCCCTTGCACAAAGGAGGACCATCAGATGTCCCTGGGAATTGTTGACCCATGACCCTAACCAGCTTTATCTGCAAGGCCATGGAAAGAATCATCGACCTTATCCACAAAGACATAGATGACTTTCAAACTCTTGACCTGACCCAGTTTGGCTTTATTAAGGGTAGATCTTGCTTATTAAACCTGGTGGACTTCTTTGAGAATGAGGGTAAAATGGTACACACCATCTGTCTTGATTTAGCCAAGGCTTTTGACACAATTTCACATTTGCTGTTGTGGAAAAGCTCTCTCAGCTTGGGATCGACCCATACATTACTAGATGGAGAGCAAACTAGATCACTGACAAAACACACACTGTCAAAGTTGGGGAGTCCCCCTCCACCAGTAGACCAGTTACCAGTGGGGTACCACATGGATCTATGCTGGGCCCTCTACTATTTGGAATCTATTTCTCTGACGTCCAGCTGAAGGTAGATGGCCTGTGGCTTACCAAGTTTGCAGATTACTGTAAATTGAGTGCAGTCATAGAGTCCCCCAATGTTGAAAACATATTACAGAAGGGACTGACAGACAAATGATTGGTGCCAAACTCGTAGACTAAAATGTAACACAAAAAAAAATGCCTCATTATCCCCTTTGGCAAAGAAGAAGCCCCTGCTAATTATGATCTAGATAGCACTCTAAGCACAAACTCAGTCGTGTGAAACTTGGGAACACAGGATGTTGGCAATCTAAACTTTGATCACCATGTGTCCATAGTGGTAAGAAAAGCATTCTACATTGTGCATCTTGTAAATAAGGGCATTGCATAGAGGACCAGGGAGGTTATAGCTTCACTGTACTCAACCTTTATCAGTCCACCAATCAGATATAGTGCTCCCTTCTGTATGTACCTCACCACCAACTGGCGACACCACAGAGGTTTCTTATAAAGAGAATCCAGGACCTCCAAAACATGACATACATGGAAAGACTAAAAGCCCTGTGACTGTACTCTGTATCATACAGGCTACTGAGAGGTGACCTGTGCCTGGCCTACAGAGCAGTCTTGGACTCTGCCCTAATGGAATTGCTGCACATCCGTAAATCAAATGGGACAAGTATAACTCATTCCAGAGATCTCAGCCTAGCCTGTGACATCAACAGAAAATGCTAGAGCGGCAGATGATATCTTCCAGAGATTACCGCTCCTCCATGCGAAGCAAAGCTCCTCAATGACCCTATTCAAGCACAACCTTAACAACTGGATGGGTGACCTTAAATTCATCCCAAGGGTGGCACCTATGTCCCTCATGGACAGGGGCAGTTGGTATTGATCACAGTATCACTCTGCTAACGACTGTCTAAACTTAGTCAATAAGGGTATTCAGGTTTTTACATGGCTAGGCTTGTAAAGGCCCCAGAGCCATTAGCCTAGTAACCACCTATGAACCTATCTGGTGTGCCCTCTTTGTAGAGTATGCATGTCCTCCCTGCATCCCAGTGTTTATTCTTGGTGCACTGGTTTCCTTCTCCCTTTTAAAGTCATACAGTAGTTAAATTGATATTCTTCAAATTGCCTGTATGTGCAGTGGTGAGTGAGAGCATGTGTTTTGACACCTTATCCAGAGAGGGTTTCAGAGCTTTGATCCCATTGGCTGCCTGGATAGTTTCTGATGTCCCTGTGATTCTGTAAGGATAAAGCAAGTTATTGGAAATTGGATGTATAGATAAATTTTACTTGCTTCCTTAAACCAGACTGTACAAGAATATAGCATATTCCGATAAGGGGGGGCTTTTGAATTGCAAAAAGAATTTGACTTTAATAAGCTTCTATTTTTTAATTGAAAACAGTTCCTTCTGAAGTCATCTTATACTTTTGAAAAAAAATTTAAAACGGAAAAAATGCATTATTGTCAGCAGTAGGAAAAATGCTGTTGTGAGGTACATACTGATATTTGATTGAGAAGTTTAGGTGTCTGTCATACCTCTCAACTGTCCACATTTTCTCAGAATGTCCAGAGTTCTGTGCCACATTTTTAGTCTGTACTCATAAAATTTGTGATTTTCAGGAAATTCATTGAAGACTGAAGTCATTAAATAATGACAGTCATGGGAGTTTGACTTCATATCATTCAGAAAATGCATGCTAAAGCAAAATCTGTTTATAAGAGCAATATTTAAAAATTGTTCATATTTTAAGCTTTTGTCCACCCGTCATTTTTGGCTTTGAACAGATGTTTCTCACTAAGAGGTTAAGAGGTAGGGAGCCTACGACTACTAGATCCTGATGTTTAAAACTCATAGACTTAGGTGTACTCAGTTTCTTGCAAA
Organism: Protopterus annectens; assembly: GCF_019279795.1. Lineage (NCBI taxonomy): Eukaryota > Metazoa > Chordata > Ceratodontiformes > Protopteridae > Protopterus > Protopterus annectens. The sequence goes on from NC_056727.1 coordinate 479,939,246, forward strand.
TGTTGTGATGCTGATTCCGATCTCACAACTTCAGAAAAAAGACGTATTGTGACACAAAGAAGATACTAAGTTAGAAATGGTGCTTTTATTTTCATTTATTCTACAGGAGCACTTGGAAAGCAAAGGTTCTTCAACAGAAGTATCATAAGGAATCGCAGAATTTAAAAGTTATCGCTTGAGCCAGATATTTGTAGTGTCAAATTTTGTAATGTGCTACTGTGATTGTTTAACAGAATTGTTTATTTTCTAAATATCTGCTTGAATGTGGGCTGTTGAAGGCCTATGTATGATTAGTTTGCAAGTTAGTTATTTTTGAGTGCTATTATTTGATACCAAAATGAGCTTAAAATCACTCTAACTTGGGCTTGTAGATTAAAATTGCATCACTGTACCTAAATATTCTCTGAAGTTATTACTTAATCAAACCTTCCAGCAAGTTAGTGTGGTCATAGTTTGATTTGCCTTTGTTTCTGTGCTTCATTAATAAATTATTCTGCATACCCTGTGTAGAAGAAGTCAGATCTGATGTAGCTGAGTATGTAAAGAAATTGATATTTTTGTTATTCCTCCTCCATGCAGAACCCAGTAATATCTACATGCTGACCTTTGAGCTTTGAGACTGGTACTTCTCAATAATAAACTGAAATAGCTGGTCATAAGATATTACTTTGAGTGTTCATTTATGGAATCTTCAGGGATGGGTAAGACATGATTAATTAGCAAAGAATTTATATATATATATATATATATATATATATATATATATATATATATATATATATATATATGCACATTATATATATACACACACACACACACACACACACATATATATATATATATATATATATATATATATATCTAAAAGAGAGAGAGAAAGAGTTTTATTACAGACACTGTAGATCAGAGTGTAATGTGTGTGTGCTATATCTTTAAGGAGCATGCTAGGCTGTGCGTGCACATATAAATTCCAGACACATGCAATCCCTAGTGCCATTTTGTAGAAGCAGCCAGAGAGTTAGGATGTATGATTGGAGTTGTTAGTTTGTATATAAGTTACTTAAGTCATAGTCAGTAAGCCTCTATAATGATGTGTTTGTATAGAATAAAGCTGCTTAAACAGAACCCACGAAGACTCGTTTATTCATGTACCAGGGTGGAAGAGAGAACATTCGGAACAATGAGATGTAAAGACAACAGCGAAGGTAAAAGTGAGAGAAAAGACTACAAACATAACCAGAAAGAATCAAATGTAATGAGAAATTATACGAATTGTTTACTTGATGCATGAGAAGGTAAAAGGGGCATTACAAGGGCACAAACTACATTATCAGGCAAGTGGAAATTACAAAAAATTTGTTAACTAAAGAAAATGTTTAAGATAAAAGTATTTGACAAGACAGTTGTCAGTCAAGCACAAAACGAGCATGTTTAAGGCAGAATTGAGCATATGTAGAGTAAAACACACAAGAAAAACACGTTGAGCATAAAAAAGGGCGTAAACGAGCAAAATGAATATAGTAAGAAAAGAGAAAAGGACATAGTAAGCAAAACTAAAGCAAGGAGACTGCTTGTGTTTGGGCATAACTATAACTTCATATTGTATCAAGGGCATAACTAAAGATGTGATGTCCTATGTTGCCTTCATTCTTAGCAGGTTGGGTTCGGATCCGCCTCGGCCTAATACAAAAGCTCAAAGTCTTCCACTAACTTGTGGCTGAAAACCCTGTCCCATCATGCATTCGGAGAGTTCCCCAGATCTTGTTTGCTGCTAAACAAGATCGGGTGCTCTTCCTACTGGCTCTGGCTAAGTAGATTTTTTCTTCATATTTGACAAAAATTATTAGAAATATCTAACTGTGTATTGGCTATGATAATTACTAAAGTTATATTGTGTGTGTTTTCACTGGTTTCTTCCTGAGTTTTTCACTGCTGTTGGCTGTCATTTCCTGCAAGGCCTTTTTTCCCTGTCCCGGCTTAAAACTTAATTACTAAAAGCCTGTTTTTAGTTAGAAGATTTTCTTTTCCTTTGTATTCTTTTCCTTTAACTCCTCAAGGCTAGTTCATTTGAATTAGAAAGCTGCCTTAGCCCGTTTAACTTAGAGAGCTTTTTCCATTGTTGGACCTCATCTAAGTGTTTTCTAGCTGCTATCTTGCTATTGTCTTGTTATTATTGTTAAAAAAAAAAAAAAAAAAAAAAGACAAAAAAGTAGTAGAATATATATACATATTCTATAGTTGTTAGTTGTTTTCCCGTATTGTTGCTGACTATGTTTTCAAAGGATTCTAAGGAAGCTAAACCCTCTGGGTTTAAAAAATGTGTTAAATGAGGTCAAAAAATGCCTGGTACTAACAACCATACCATTTGCGTTTACTGTCTTGGAGCAGTTCACCTCCAAGAGTCCTGTGCCATCTGTCACTCTTTTAGCCACAGGGCGTTATTAGAGAGAAAAAACAAATTGATTTTAAGAGGCCTATTAAGAGCCTCCTTTTCTGAAGCGATTGAAGAAGGTCAGGGTTCTTCAAAATTGGGCCAATCCCCTTCTTCAAAGTCAGATAAATCCATGAAAAGGTCCTCATCTTCAAGTGCTCAGTCGGAGCCATCTATAAAATTGCCAAAAGTGTCATCTCCGGACCCAAAAGCTGTCGATTCCAAGAAACCTACTACCTCTGCTCCTTCAAGTTCGGTACCGGTGGAATTTCATGTTCGGAGCTGGTATCTCCCACTCTAAGGATTCCATTGCTACAGTTCTCCAGATCTCCTGCTCCCTTGACTCAATTTTCCAGGAGCCTGTCCGACGATTATGTGGATCGTGTGGTGCAGAGGCTTTTAAGGGCACTGACGCTTGCTAAACTGTCATCGGATCCAACCCAGAGGGCCTTGGAATTGACAAAGCCCACCCTTTCAGCATCGATTCCTCCTCTAATCTGATCTTGGACCTTGGAGCCAGAATGTCCAGAACTGATCGTAGTGGAACCATCAGAACCGAGACCCATCTCAGGATCTTTGGATCTGAACATCGCTCCGACAGGCTTGTCTCCAATTGGATATCAGGGAGTCTGGGAGCCGACACTCTCTAGTTGGGTCCAGAGAGGGGAGTCAGATCGGACAGTTGTCAGATCCGAACTTGCCTATCGGGGCATCGACTCGGGTGAGCTGGGCTCCTACCTCAGTTTTGGTGCTGACCCCCTTAGTTCCGGGAATTCCCTCTGGTTCTTTGGAGCCGGGAGTTTCCTTGGATCAGGGGTGGGGACTTTCGAGGTAATGAGGAGAATGCTGTCTCCATAGACAGGTCCATTCTTCACCCAAAGACACCGGTGTTTGTCTTGGTACCACTGCATCCACAAGGACATGGACAACCTAGGTGTCAAGATACCCCATTGGGTGACCCCCTCTCTTCCAAAACCTCTCCAGAATACCCATCTGTGGAGGTCCATCGAAAGAGGTTATGTAAGAGGAAGCATTTAGACTCCCCAGAGGAGTCCATCACATTGGATACAGACCTAGATGGTTCTGAAGGGTCCCCATGGTCACCTTCTGAGGATGTCTCCTTCATGGACATCCTAGAAATACTAAAACAGAGAGGTGGCTGGAAGTCCATCAACCCTTTGTAAGAGGAGTCTCTATACAAAGGGTATGTATAGGGCTCCTCCAGGCGTCTTCTGCAGTTAACCCCTACTGCTCCTCTAGGCGTCAAATATGGATTGTTCATATTTGCATTAATAATTCCAAAACCATGTTACTTGCAAGGTACCAGGATATTTTGTCTTGAGCCATATGTGATGGCAAACACAACTCTATGGATATTTGACCTCTTTCAATGAGAGTTTTCTAGAACTCTAAGGTGATAACTTAGTTTTTAAAGGCTTAAGCCACGCCCACTAGGGATTAAAGGTGCACACTCAAAAGAGCTGCTCTGGAGTGGCCTTTGGATCTCACTCTTCCTCCACTTGGGTGTCTCCACCTTTTGATGAGCTAAGCGACCTAGTTTCATGAAAGGTGTGGGAGTCTCCAGATTCAGTGGAACCTGTTCCTCAGAGGCCAGATAAGTTTATCACCTCTCCAGCGGACAAAGTTTTCTAACCAAAGGAGTCCCAGTAGATGCTATGGTGGTGGCGGCAGCTACCAAGAAGCAACTCTGAGACATCTTCTTCTGTGCATCTGCCGAACAAGGAGTCTCATACAATGGACAGATATGGAAAGCACAACTTTTCTTCAGCAACCTTTACGCTTAGATCACTGAATTATTTGACACATTTTACTAGACTTCAGCAGGATCTTTTGAAGGAGCTAGGAGATATACCCTCCAAGGTTCAGTAGCTGAAGGGGTATCAGAGAAGGTTTCCTCTCAGCTCTCCACCTTAAATTCAGTAGTCAACTCCTCCATGAGACTCATTTCATATGCAGCGGATAGAGCAAGCAGAGCAGTAAGTTCAGGAATTGCCCTAAGGAGACATTCCTGGATATGCTTGTGTGACTTTGCGAAGCCCTTTAAATCTTCTTTTGTAAAAGCCCCTTTTGATGGCTCGTCTTCATTTGAGCCAAAAGTTAGACACACTAACTAGGTGTGAACAAGAAGGAAAGACTCTCTCTGGCGTAGGAGTCTGTTTTTCACCTACCAGATCTTATCCAAAAGGTCAAAAAGGAAGAAAAGTGTGGTTTCGAAACTCCCAGAGAGTTGTGTGATTCTTCCCCCAGGGGCAGAGGGAAAGGTAGTAATGGAAGACGCTGGCCACATGGTAGAGGGGGGGGTCCGTAAATCAGGACAACAGGGAATCCTTTCTTAGTCCTTTCAGTGCTCCTGAAGCGAGGCCCACCTGTCCATCTCTGGAGGCAGTCGGGGGCTCCTTATCTTTGTACCCAGAAGGCTGGCTAATGGTAACAAAAGACAAAGGGCATAGCAAAATTAATTTAAAATGGGTGGCAAAAGCCAAACGTTCCCTGGCTAGGCTTATAAATGCCCCAGGGCAGATAGCCTAGTATGAATCTATGAACAAGTGGGTACAAAGCATCATATCCAGAGGTTACTCCATATACTTTTCCTTCCCCATCCCAAACATAAAAAATATCCCAGACGTTCCACCCAGTCAGAGGGAACAGGCAATTCTAGAAATGCAAAAGTTGCTAGACAAGAGTCATCCAAACAGTCCCCGCACACCAAATAGGATCCGGAACCTACTCAAGATTCTTTTTATTTCTAAAGAAAACAGGAAACTGGAGACCTATCCTGGATCTCAGCAACTTAAACAAATCAATAAAAAAGTCAAAGTTCTGGATGGTAGCACTGCAGTCTGTACTCCTGTTTCTGGGACAAGATGATTGGATGTGCTCTTTAGACCTCCAGGATGTGTACTACCTCATAAAAATGGACAGGCTATCTAGGAATCATCTGCTCTTTCAGCTAGGAACCAGTCACTACCAGTTTTGAGCTCTGCCCTTTTTCCTCATTACAGCCCCCAGAGTGTTCACCAAGTGTATGGCAGTAGTCGCGGCTCACTTGAGACACCTAGGATTCTGAGTGTTTCCGTACCCAGATGACTGGCTCCTAACCGCCACTACCGATCATCTACTAACAAAAGTGAGAGACACCACCTTGCATCTCTGCTCTATCCTAGGGATCACAATAAACTACACAAAATCTGCCTTGTAGCCATCTCAGCATATCGTTTTTATAGGAGTAGATTTATATACAACAGAAATGATGGCCAGACTTCCTTTGGAAGGGGTTGAAGTTCTACGAAGTCAGGTCCAAAACCTTTAAAAGGAAAAAGTACAAGCAAGGACAGTTCTGAAAGTTTGGGAGACCATGGCAGCAGCAATAACCCTGATCCCATTAGCACGTCTGCACATGAGAATTCTGCAGTGGCTACTGTCCACTCAGTGGTCCATGCAGGAACTACCCATGTCCCACCAAATACTTTTAATGGAATCTTGCAAGAAGGACCTGAGTTGGTGGCTTTACTCCACTCATGTGACATTAGGTCGACCTTTTGTACTTCCCCAACCACTGGCCACAGTGACCACGGATGCTTCTCAGATGGGGGGGGGGCATTATCTGGGGAATATACAGTCCAAGGCACTTGGTAGGATCACAAAGCCCATTTGCACATAAATGTCCTAGAGATGAGAGTGGTGCTTTTAGCATTGCAAGCATTCCAGGACTTTCTTCCGCTGGGAACTCTTGCAATACTGACAGACCACATGTCAGTTGTGTGGTACATAAACAAACAAGCAGGAACCAGATCTTACCCCCTTTGTCGGGATGACCTGAGAGTATGGCAGTGGGCAACCTCCTTCCAATGCTTTCTGGTAGCAACACACATCCTGGGGAAATCCAGTGTGATAGACAAACTCAGCAGAGCTATTCTGATGCCTCATGAGTGGCCCTAAAACAAGAAGTGATGGAAAACGTTTTCTGCAAATGGGGCCATCCTTGCTGCAACTTTTTTGCCACATCCATAAGCACCAGATGCCGCAACTACTTTGACTTGATCCTGCCTCTGGGGGAGCCACCAAGGGATGCACTTGTTCACAATTGTCCCTCAGGTCTCTTCAATGCCTTTCCTTCCTTTCCATTGATACCCAAAGTTCTCCAGAAAGCCAAGTACTTGGGAAGGAACTTGATAATCATTGCCCCATACTGGCATTGTCAAATCTAGTTTCACTTTCTGTGGCCTCATCTTCAGGAGGAGCCATGGATTTTGGACCCAGTTCCGGACCTCCTAACTCATGCATCAGGGATGCTCCACCACCCTTCAAACCCTCAAACTGACAGCTTGCTGCTCCGATTCCAACTGTGGCCAGGCTGCCTAACCTTTCTCCGTCAGTGAAATGGGTGTATATTATATTCTTGAAAGCCGACAATATCGAAGCTGATATTGTCGACACGAGAATAGCGAAAGCGGAGAACATTGAACATGTAAACGGAAATCTCTGTAAGGGGAGATTTCCATTTACTGCAATGTAGTGTGGTCTTGGAGTTGGTATATTTAAGTAGCGGGGGTTGTGGGGGGGTGCAGGGGGGCTTGCCCCCCTGCTTTAACCCGTTAGGGTACTTTTTTCTTTTTGTTGTTTTTATAAGTTCGATGTTTGAAGACATCAACCATATGGTGTCGACCATATGGTGTTTGATGTTTTCAATCGTCAGTCTTATAATATAGACCCCAGTGAAACGTATCCTGATTTCCTCTCATAAGGCTTCGATGATAAAGTTATATAGAAGCAAATGGAAAATATTTTCCTTATGGGCGTTAAATAATCACATTGATCCTTTTTCTGCCCCAATAGCTTCCATTCTTGAATTCTTAGCAAAGCTATTTAATGAAGGTGCTCCTGCAGCTACTATTCGAGTTCAGTTAGGAGTGATATCTAATTTCCATTTAGGTGAATCAGGCCCAAATGTGATGTCCCACAGACTTTGCAAAGTTTTTTTAAAGGTACTGTTTTATTAAGACCACCCATTAAAGTCCCTCCAGCACCATGGGACCCGAATTTTGTCTTAACCCATTTGATTTTCCCCCATTCGAGCCTGCATCAACTTGCAATTTCAAGTACTTGACTTGGAAGGCAATTTTATTGATTGCCATTACTTTTGCTAGAAGAGTTTCAGAGCTGCAAGCATTGTCAAAAAAGCCCCCCTGCATGCTTTTCCACAAAGACAGAGTATCCCTACGTACAAACCCATCCTTTCTACCCAAAGTATGCTCAGAATCTAATTTAATCCAATCCATAGAACTACCATTTCCCCCCCCCAACTATGAGAATAAGACATAATATATGTTGCACCAACTGGACATACATAAGCAATTACGTTTTTACTTACATAGGACAAAGGACTTCAGAAAATCTGACCAATTATTTGTATCCTTTTCGGACTCAAAGAAAGGTGCTCCTGTGTCTAAAGTTACTCTTTCGAAATGGCTGTCAGATTGTATTACCTTTACTTACAAATCTCAAAACAAAGACCTTCCCCATAAAGTAAAAGTTCATTCTACAAGTGCTATTGCAACCTCTTCTGCCTTTCAGGCGAGACTACCTATTGATGCCATTTGTGCTGCAGCAACATGTATAAGGCCACATACCTTTATCACTCATTGCAAAGTCGATTTCACCTCCAGAAACAGGGCCTCATTTGGGTCCACTGTTCTGAAGAATGTTCTCCCTTGAGCCACCCAAGAAAGATGGTGCAAGAGATGCTGTCCCAACCTGCTAAGAATGAAGGCGAGATAGGACAACATCACATAAAGAAGTTTTCTACTCTCTGTAATGTTCCATGTGTGTTCTCCATCTCACCTTCATTCTTACATCCCACCCTCCTTCCCCCCAGACCTTGGCTCCTGGAAGACAGAGCCAATGCAATTGGCTATTAATGTTCCCTGACCTTCTTGATTGCTCTATGAGGTATTCAGTGATTATTATTTAGTATCTTAGTTATATCTACAAACAAGATCTGGGGAGCTCTCGTAATGCATGAATGGGTTAGGGTTTTCAGCCATGAGCTAGTGGAAGACCTCGAGCTTTTGTATTAGGCCAAGTCGGACCTGATGTTAGGATCCAAACCCAACCTGCTAAGAATGAAGGCAAGATGGACAACACACATGGAGCATTATGGTGAGTACATAACTTCTTTTTATTCGAAGTATCTCAGAGTATGTAAAACTACTTGCAGTGTGTGCTTATTACTGTGCATATATTTCAAAAAGTTTATTGTGTGTAAAGTGCAACTATTTTGTGCAATCCAGTCAAAACATAGCTATTTTAAAAAGTTCTTATGCTGGGTGTGTCTGTTTGCAAAGTGTCGCCATTACAAAGTGCTTTCTGTACTGTAAAGAGTTGCTTAGCAAGGTACCACCATTTTGGGAACATTTCAGTGTGCTGTATGCAGTCATGTGCAAACTGCTAATACTTCAAAAGCTGTTGAATTTTGGGCAACAGAAGTTAGAGTTATTCACATTGTACAGTTGCTTGATATATTTCTTGCATTGATAAAAACTGTTTCTTACAAAAGATTACAAGAGTATTACAGTGCTCGTGAAGTACTCATTCACATCATAAAGTTCTCGAAAGTTTCTTAAAGTGATGGAGCGTGACTCTAGCATTCCTGCCTTTATCGATAAGAAATTTCAAGCGATTACTTTAGCATTTCTATCTTTACCAATTCCAAAATTTAGTGAGTGGTGATAAATGACTAGCATTTCTGCCTTTACCAATCAAAGATTCTGTAAAACATTGAAAAGTCCGAGAAATTATTCCGCAAAGCTCTGTAAAGCATTGAAAAGGCTATTTGCCAAGTTCCGTAAAGCATTGAAAGCCCGAGAAAGTTATTTCTTATAACACAGTAAAGCATCGAGAAATCTGAAAAGTCATTTCGCAAAGTGCAATAAAGCATCAAGAAGCCCGAGAAGTTTATTTCGCAAAGTCCAGTTATTCGAAAGTAATACAAGTTTGTTCATTTGCATAATTCCAATAAGCTCAGAGCACAAAAGCATTAAGTTATTTTTATGCCAGTTACCTGTGTGTGTGTGTGTGTGTGTGTGTGTGTGTGTGTGTGTGTGTGTGTGTGTGTGCGTGCGTGCGTGTGTGTGCGTGTGTGTGTGTGTGTGTGTGTGTGTGTGTGTGTGTGTGTGTGTGTGTGTGTGCTTATTTGCAAGACCCTTCGCTGGTATGTATTAATATGGCAGATGGATTTCAAAAACCCCAACCACTTGTGTTTGATCAGAATATTGCAGAGAACTGGAGAATATTTGAACAAGAGTACGACATTTTCATACAGGCAGCTTATGCAGATAGAGATGCACGTGCCAGGGCATTCATTTTAAATCTAGCAGGATCTGATGCCATAGAAAAAGAGCGTTCATTTGTATATGCACCATCAGTGTATGAAGGTGACGGCACAGACCGCCATAAAGTTGTGCAAGCTGAATCAAGGGAAGACCCCGAATGTTTGAAGTGTAAGTTCAGAGAAATGTGCAATCCCCGGACGAATGTTACATTAGAGAGACATTTGTTTTACACAAGAGATCAGAAACCAGAGGAAACATTTGCAGCTTGTATAACTGACTTAAGAAACAGAGCTAAAACATGTTGGTTTGGTATTTAAAAGTTGAGCTGATAAATGACAGACGTGTGTGGTATTAATAGTGCTGCAGTGAGGAAGATTTTGCTTCATGACAGTGATTTGACATTAAGCAAAGCAGTAGAGATTTGTCAGATTCATGAGGTGACAGAAAGACACATGAATTAACTTGCAATTGATAAAAGCATAGTTTCTGTGTGCTCCAGAGCAAACGTAGATAGTATGCAACATGTGGCAAATAGGGACTGCCCGCACAGGCAGCCACAGGGTTTCCAAAGAAGGTACATGGCTTTCTAGAAATTTCTAGAAAAAGTGCAAGCTCCACCACCAGCTCAGTGCAACACAAATGTAAGTCAACAAAATCCAAATCTAGCTTTATTGTTAACTGTCACAACTGTGGTGCAAATCATGAGTCTAAAAGAGAAAAATGTCTAGCATATGGTCAGCAATGTCACAAGTGCAAAAAATGGAACCATTTCCAAAAGTTTTGCAAATCAAGTAAGCCTCACACAATTGTAAAGAAAGGTCACACAAAAAGGCAAGTTGATCAGGTAGAGCCAAAACAGTCAGCTTTCTATGTAGATGGTGTATCAGTGCTTGAAGAAAGTTGATGCAGTAAACTTATTAACAAGGAATGAAGTATTTTGTTTGGCTTGGAGTAATGGAAGATCCACAAAGTTCAAAGTAGACACTGGGTCAAAGTGTAATGTTGTATCATCAGACACATTTGCAAAACTGAGAATCAGCTAACAACTCAGTGTAACCAGCAGTGCAAGACGTGTTGCTTATGGAGGTGAAGACATTCAAACTGAAGATTCAGTAATACTTTCATGTTATTTGGCCAAGAACTGTTGCAATTTGTCATTCTATGTGGTCCAACAACCAGTGCAGTCTTTACTGGGTCTCAAAGATAATTTGAGAATGAATTTGCTTACTTTTACTAAAGAAGATCATCATGTGAGTGCAGTTCTGTGTTCCAAATTTTCCAAAGCCATTTTCTCAGAGTATGCTGATGGTTTCGATGGCAAATTGGACAAACTTCCATTTGTGTATTCCATGAAGTTAGACCCCGAGATCACTGTATTAGTCAGACCAGCAAGAAGAGTTCTGATAACAATGCATAATTAAGTTAAAGCACAGTTGGATAAGATGGTGCAACAAGGTGTGATTTGTCCATTCCCAGAACCAGCAGAATGGGTGACGTCCATGGTTTTCCACTCACAAAAAAGACTCAGAAGAAATCAGAATTTGTATTGATCCTAGAGATTTGAACAAAGTATTAAAAAGACAATACCATCCAATGAGCACAGTTGAGGAAGTTGCAGCTCTAATACCGAATGCCACTGTATTTTTTCTTTTGGATGCAGAGAGTTCATTTTGGCAAGTGATGCTTGACCACAGATCCTCATTTCTAACTACTTTTGGTATGCTGTTTGGCAGATACAGATTCCTAAGGCTGCCATCTGGAATAAATTCTGCAAGTGAAGTCTTTCAGCGTGCAATGGAACAAATTTTTTCAGGTTATCCTTGTGCCATAATAGTAGATTATCTTTTAGTTCGAGGCAGTGGTGAAGCAGAGCATGACAGAAACCTCAAGAACATTCTAGACAGAGCATGAAAAGTAAACTTAAAGTTCAGTCCTTTGAAATGCAAATTCAGACTTCCAGAAGTTACACACGTAGGTAATTTGTTTATAAATACAGACTTGAGACCTGACCCAACCAAAGAAACAGGTATTCTAGAGATGTCAGCACCAGACTTCAGTGAGTTGACAGCACCTTTGAGAGAGCTAACATGAAAAAACATTATATGGTCATGGTTGGATCATCATCAGAAGGCATTTGATGACCTTAAGCAGAAAATTGCCACCCCACTTATATTAAGATAACTGTGATGTGAATAAACCAGTTATTCTTTCTTGTAATGCTTCAAAATTTGGTCTTGGCGTAGTTATTCTTCAAGAGGGCAGATCAGTAGCCTATGCATCTAGGACACTAACTCAAAGAGAGATGCATTATGCTCAAATTGAGAAAGAGCTTTTTGCGATAGTATTCACGTGTTCAAGTTTCACAAATATATTTATGGTCAAGATATCCAGATTAAAACTGATCATCAACCTCTAGTTACTATTCTAAAGAAGCCTATGAATTCTGCTCCAGCGAGATTACAAAGACTGATGCACAAGTTGCAAAAGTACAATTTCACAATGGTCTACACTAAAGGTAAATTGCTATATCTGACTGATACCTTATCCAAATCACCTAGAAGTACAGGAGAACAGAGACTGATGCAGAGAATTTTGACTTTGATGTAATGTCAGTGCGTAATTTTTCTACCACTAGACTTGAGAGTTGCGACATCACACTGCGAATTATCCAATTTCACAAATGCTTAATCACTACATCAGTGTCGGATGGCTGTCAAAGCAATGTAGTTTATCACTTGAGGTGCAAGCATATTTTTCTTACAGAAATAAATTGTTGATGGAGGATGGCATTATTATCAAAGGTCCTAAAATTGTTGTTCCTACTTCCTTACAGCGAAAATATATTCAGATTTTGCATTGTGGTTACCCAGGTTTATCATCCACTAAGAGAAGGGCAAGAGAATTAGTATTTTGGCCTTCATTATCAAAAGACATTGATAGCATTCGTTCTTCTTGTTCAATATGTAATAGTACCAGACTGCATTTGCAAAGAGAACCGCTTCAGCTGAGTTCAGTTCTTGAACTACCTTGGTGTACAGTAGCAACTGATATCTTTGAGTGGAACAATCAGCACTGTTTGGTTTTGGTAGACTGTTATTCAAATTGGTTTAAGATTGATCTGCTACCAAACGTAACTTTGACAGCTGTTATTACTAAGTTGAAACATCATTTTCTCAGTTCATGGTAGTCAACACAAAACTTTTTTCTGACAATGGTACTCAATTCACTAGCCAGTTATTTCAGAAATTTGCAAAAGAATGGGACTTTGTACATGTCACTAGTAGTCCTAAATATCCTCAATCAAATGGTCTACCTGAACAAGCTATACAGAGTGCAAAGCAATTACTTAAAAAGTCAAAACATGACAATACCAATATATTCTTGAATTTGCTTAATCTCAGAAACATACCTTGTGATGATATTCTTGGCTCACCTGCTCAAAGATTACTTTCCAGACAAACTAAAACTATGCTACCTATTTCATCAAGTTTGTTGCAGCCTAAACCTAAGAACAATAAAACCATCAAGGCTCAATTGTTTAAGAAGCATAATATCCAGAAATTTAGTTACAACAGATCGAGCAGATTACTTCATTCATTGAGGGAAGGAGAGACGGTACGAATTCAAACAAAAGGCTTTGATCGAATAGGACAGATTACAGGTATCTGTGCCGAGCCGAAATCCTATTTGATAAGCTCCAAGGAAGGGTATGGAGTATAGGAGGAATTGCAGACATCTTTTTCCTGTACCAAAATTATCATCATTGTAGTCACATTTTATCTGTGATGCAAACTCTAAATCAGACTGAGTCAGGCATTATTTCTTAACCAGAATGTGTTCAAAAGTCTGATTCTGTTCCAGAAAGTGATTTGAACATTTCACAGGTCAACCATTTTGCAGAGACTGTCCCGCTTGCTAAATCTAATTCCTGGTTTTATGTCACACTATATGGATGAGTTTCTAAGTCTATTGTGAAATACGCAACAATGTGGACTTGATTTTGTGTGTGTGTGTGTGTGTGTGTGTGTGTGTGTGTGTGTGTGTGTGTGTGTGTGTGTGTGTGTGTGTATGTGTCTACATAGTATTGTATAATGCATGTCTATAGATTACCTGTGATTTCTGCATGCCAAATAATCTCATGACAAATTACATGATGTATTCCTCAACGAGGGAGGATGTAGATCAGAGTGTAATGTGTATGTGCTATATATTTAAGATGCATGCGAGGCTGTGCGTGCACGTATAAATTCCAGAAAAGTGCAATCCCTAGATCCATTTTGTAGAAGCGACCAGAGAGGTAGCATGTATGATCACAGTTATTAGTTTGTATACAAGTTACTTAAGTCATAGTCAGTAAACCTCTGTAGTGATGTGTTTGTATAGAATAAAGCTGCTTAAACAGAATCCACGAAGACTCATTTATTTGTGTACCAACATGAAAGCGACAGACACTATGCCAGCTGCTGCCAGCATGTAGGAATGTAAGTACTTAATTGATATATATATATGTGTGTGTGTGTGTGTGTGTGTGTGTGTGTGTGTGTGTGTGTGTGTGTGTGTGTGTGTGTGTGTGTGTGTGTGTGTGTGTGTGTGTGTCTATATACGTATATGTTAGAGGCATAGATGCTCTAAATTGTCCCTGATTTCAAAGAATGTCTCTGATTTTTTGGCTTGTATTTACATCTGTTCCTCTTAAAGTTTGTGGGGGTTTTTTGGCAAATCAATGATGACTGCAGTCATTAAATAATGATAGCAAACATGTGAGCTTCATACTTAAGAGCCTTCAAACAAAGCAAGCAAATACAGTTATTTTAGCATGTTTCTAAGTATATAAAGGCAGCAGCTTTTCCTGATTTTGATCCTTTGTCAATCATTATTTTTATCTCTCGCCTTGAATCTTGAGCTAACAGGTTGAATGTGTGGGGGAGGGTTTTGGTGGGCTGCACACTGTATTCTAAGAGCAGTGAGCTGAGAGAATAAATTCTTTTGTGGCAATTATTTATGAAATCTTTCATTTGACTCAGTCAAACATTTGAAGTGTACAGTCACATGTATATACTCTCACATATGTGTGTATTTGTATAGTTATACATTGAGGACTTAGATGCTCTCAACTGTCCATGATTTAACAGAATATCTCTGATTTTTGCCTTAATTTTAGTCTATTTCTCATAGAGTGTGTGACTCTTCTGACAAATCAGTGAGGATGGTAGTCATTAAATAATCATGGCAAACATTCAGGTTTCAGACTTCATGGCCCTCGTAAAAGGCATACTAATGCAATCCCTGTTATTATAACACATTTCTAAGTCTGTAAAGGCAGTTGCAGTCTCTGATTTTGGTGTTTTGTCCATTATTATGTGAAGCTTTCTCCTAGATTCTTAAGCTCAGAAGTTGAGAGGTATATGACAGTGGGGATCAGTGGCTTGTACAGTGTATTCTGACAGCAGTGAACTGAGAGGACAAATTCCTGTGTGGAAGTTATTTATGTATTCATTTGATGTAACCAAACATCTGTGGTATACAGTCACAGTCATAGAAATGGCTGTAACTTATGGTCAAATCAGTGTGCAGGAATATGAATGTATGTGTGGAGGGAATAGGTGCTCTCAGCTGTCCCTCATTTCACAGAATGTCTCGGATTTTTTTTTTGTCTCATATTTTGGTCTGTTCCTCATATAGTTTGTGACTTTTTTGACAAATTAGTGAAACTTACAGTCACTGAGTAATGATGATAGACATTTGAGTTTCACACGTAGCCTTCATAAAAGCATTCTTGTAGCACATTTCTTTGTATATAATGGCAATAGTTGTCCCTGATTTTGGTCCCTTGTCCACATTACCTTTTAGCTTTCTCCTTGATTCTTGAGTTAACAGGTTGAGAGGTATGTCGGGGGGGGGGGGGGTCAGTGGTTTGCACTCTGTATTCTGATGGCAGTTAATTAAGAAGATAAGTTCCTGTCCAGCAGTTATGTATGCATTATTGCGTTTGACCACAATCAAACATCTGAGGTGTATAGTTATCCAATTGGCTTTAATCGATTATCACATCTGTACACATGCATGAGCAAGGGATAAAATAAATTACTGTAACCCATTTTTATTTTATTACAATTTGATATCTGAAGCAGACGCAGTCAGTTTAATTACTATGTACAAGTTCTGTTTGTGGATGAAAGTGATACAGTTATTTGTTCAAGTTAAGCAGTGATCATTCTGGCTTTGCAGAAGGAGAGATAAACTCTGTGTGTGTGTGTGTGTGTGTGTGTGTGTGTGTGTGTGTGTGTGTGTGTGTGTGTGTGTGTGTGTGTGTGCGTGCGTGCGTGCGTGTGTGTGTGTGTGTGTGTGTGTGTGTGCGTGTGTGCGTGTGTGAGACTCCAGCTGGAATACTTTACTGTGGTTTTGTCTTTGAACACAATCATAAATCTAAGGGGCTGGCATCAGTCTGTATTCCAATAGTGTAGCTAGAACATAGAATAAAATTCCTGTATCAATCAGGTCTATCGTACACTTTCATCTTTTCAAACCATTACTAAAAGACTTCCTTTCTGCCTCCTAGCTTTGTCCATGTTTCTCATCTCTAACACCCATCATCACCTTTCTTATACCTCCCTTTAAAGCACTAAATCACTTAACCTGCTTATGCCTTTCTAATGATCACTTTATTGTACTCGTTAAACTACTATATCAACTACTAATTAGCACAACCAATTTACTATTCTATCACTACTTCTCTATTAACACTCAAACTTGCTTATAGGTTCATATGTTCATAGGTGTGTACTAGGCTAATGACCCTGGATCCTTTACAAGCCAAGCCCATAGGATTACCCTGGCATCTTGCCACTCGACCTTAGTTCCCAGTGCCTCTGTCGATTAGAGCCACTGGAGTGATCCCCGGGGTGAATTTTCTATTTCCCATCCACTCATCAAAATTTCTCTTGAAGAGAGTCAGTGAGGTGCTCTGTTTGACATGTATGGGAAGTCTATTCCATAGCATCGGGAATCTCTGGGTTATGAACCTGTCCCTCCAGCATGTTCTGTTGATTGTGGTAATGAGATTGAGTTCTCTGGAGCATGTGGTGCGGAGGGATTTCTTTAGATGTAGCATTTCTAACAGAGCTGGGTCAGACATGGCTCTGTAAGTCAAGTAGAGATCGCCTCTGAGTAGGCGATATGAGACACATAATCTTCTGTAATACCTCACTCTATTGTATTCTTAAATTACTCTTATCTATCTTATTCTGTCTATAAAGTATCAATACAAGATTTGTGAATTTAATGTTTTTGAATATTAATACAAATTTTATTATGCTATGTATTCACTGAAACTGCCTTATAAAATTTGTTATAAATATCGATTGCCTAAATATGATACCTTGGAGCTTTTCTCCACGGACCTGCACTGAAAATGGGCACCTGTGCCCAGTCAGACTTTCCCAGTAAACAAATGTCAATAAATAAATAAGGTGTAAGTAGGCAATAAAATGCCTGTAATTGATGAGCATAGGGAATTGTCTGTGATGTAAATGACTGTATATGTGAAGGAGGGGTTGCAGTGTATCTAAAAGTGGCAATGTGGCCATAATATTTGCACTTTTCGTCAAAGTCAGACATCAGCTCTGTACTCAGGCTTTCTGAGAAAGATGTATGTGATAGCAACTGATCATTAGTACAGTGGTGTATTGAGTAGTGTTGCCATATAATGGCACGTGGTTCTCTGCTTAGGTTTTTGGCTGTGATCACTTTTTTGTGGAGGCTGCATGTACTTCCTGTCTATCTGTGTGTGTTTTATCCATGTACTTTGGTTTCTTCTCCCAGAACCTCAGCTGTATAATATATCCATCTGGCCATTTATGCTTTTACTTTCATCCCAATCCAACACCCAGTGAGTACAGAGATAACTATCTTTTTTTTTTTTTTTTTGGGGGGGGGGGGCAGGCACTATTTCCAGATAAGATTTATATATCCTTACATGTGTTTGTCTTTTCAGTTTATTGGGGAAGTACTATTTTGTTGGCTTTGAACAATAAAATTAGACACAACTTACTTTTCATATGAAAGGAAAAGTAAGACTGAATTTCTTTCCTTACTTAATATTTTTTATTCAGGCCATCATTAGATCAAAAAGTTCTTATAAAAACACTTTAAGAGACACCTCAGAGCATCTAAAACCCTATAAATTCTGGGGGCGAGTAATCCAGTTTCTTCCTCAAAACATTGCAGTGGACTCTTTGCCACTTGAGGCATGTTAAAAGGACTTAGGAAGGAGCTAAAAAGTGTAAGGCAAAGTGTGAAAAATAAAAGAACAAAAGTACTCTGGCAGGTTGATGTGCAGCCGGGATGGGAAAACAGTTGCGGGGGGGGGGGTGCTTGTATGCAGTGAGAGGCTCATGGAGTCCTTTGTAGAACAGGTTGAGCTTCTGTTTTCTCAGGATGGGTGTAGACTGGACTGCAGCATGTAAGCCATGATGGACATATCTCTAAGACTAGTATTTCACTTAAGTCATGCATGGAGCAATGTGCAATTTACTCCATTTCTTATATAAATGTAACTACAGGATTTGATTCTCGCTGTTGAAAGGGAAATCGGCTAGGCTTAAAATTGTCCACAAAGGCAGCTAGCCTAGTACATGCCTGTGAAACTATATAATAAATATGATTATTGTAATGTGCAGATATATTAGCAAGACATAGATTTTTCACATATTTCACATAAAACCATTGCCTGCAGCTTAGAGAAGGAAGCAGGATATAAGGAAAAAAGAAACAGATCAAATAAATTTTACACAGCTAGACCAGTAAAGAATATATCAGTCCTGGCATTGTACTTGCTATATTATAAATTATTTTTTATTTATTTTCATTGGTAACTATATAACTCTTCCCACTTCCAGGAGTAATGTGGGAAAATACTATTTATTTGGTATTCAGAATTTTTGTGGCACTTTCCAGCTATTACCCGGGTCACAGAATCACTTGGCAGTTAGTGACATTCATTTTTCAAAGATTTAGAATGTAAGAATTTTTGTTTGCATGCTAACAAAATTAATTGTATGTTTAAAGCATATATTATAGACCAGAAGAGTGTGAGTGTGTGTGTGTGTGTGTGTGTGTGTGTGTGTGTGTGTGTGTGTGTGTGTGTGTGTGTGTGTGTGTGTGTGTTTTTGACCCAGCATAGGAGACTAGCTTACAGGTATAAAATATTTTACTACGTCCTGTCTTTGAAGTACAGTGGGTAGCACAGCCAAGATGATATAAATATATTCACATGTGATGCTGTTTTTCAGATTATTCTCATCCCGGTATATACCAGACAGGTATATTGACATCTTTAAATAAATATATTAGTTTGTAGACCTCAACTGCCCCTAATTTGGAGGAATGTTTCTATTTTCAGGCCTGATTTACCCCCGCACAGGATGTCCCATTTTTGAAAATGTGTCAATATTTTCAGGCTTGATTTATCCCATTCACACAATTTTCTGTATTCCCCTTCATCGCATGTGATTTTTGAAGCGGTCTGGTACACAGAAAACCATACTATATGACCACCATACTAGTGGCAACAATAATTTAAAGAAAGAGGACACACATCTGACAACATTTTTTTTTCCTTAGGCAGAAGTAAATGGCCATGTGTGGTAGAATTTTGCAATACTGTTTATTAAAGTCTACAGATTTTACACCTGGTCTTTTGATAATGTGCTTTTATTTTTCCGTTATTTTTGTCACTTTTTGTTTTTTTAAACACAATTTTCAGAGTACTATCCCACATTCCTGCTGGAAGCCAGAAGAGTTCTGTGTTATTTGTTATTCAACTTTTATGCTAGTTAGATGTACAAATTTTTAGCTGGATGTGCATGCTTTTCAAGAGTCTTTGTTCCTATTTTTGATGTCTGCATGTTGAGAGGTATGCATTTGTCAAAACCCAGGCATCTGGGTGTGCATTTATTTGTTTGATTTTCTTTTGAAGTGTATAATGACAGTTTCTAAGTACTGTATAAATGTTGTTTGCATTACAGAACACCAGTAAAATACTATAAGGGGAAACAATGCACAGACTTAACATTTTATTATTCATAGAAAATTAAATATGACTAGCACATTTTTCCTATTTGTATGAACTAATGTCAGTTGGAATATTTCATGTTTTGTTTAAATATTTGTTTCATGATAAGAGCATAACCAAACATTTAAAACATTGTATATTTTAAGAAAGTGTGTAGCTGACACTTAAAAACTTTTAGGAATAAAACACCTCTTAGTGAAAGAAGCTTGCAGTAAGCTGTCATGTTTTAAAACCAATGCTTTGTTTCTTTTCAGGTATACCATTTCACATGAAAGCTTCTTCCATTTGTTGCAGTTAGTTGAAGACACTGTTAAGAAAGTTGGATCTGCACATTTATATCAAGCTAAGACCACAAACAGAGAAGACTTGAAGGAGCTCATAAGGTTAATTGCATTATTTTATTTCTGCATTATATTTTGGACTGATTTTAATTTTGCTTTAACATTTAATTACACAAGATGAGCTTAGGCATTTTCTTTTCTTGTCATATCTTTTTTCAAACACACTTGCAATTTTTTGTCACTAATTTGTATATGATCATCTTTGAAGACAAGTGTAGTACTTTATAACCAGGTGTATGTTTCTCATTTTATTTTACCTTATTAGTATAAATTGAAATTGCTGGCACTTTTTTCAAGTGTTTAAGGACAAACTAAGTATAAAGCAGTTATGGAATATTGCTAAACATATTAGAACTGATTAGAATATTTTTTAGATAACTGTAACTGCAACAGAGTAGGCTGCTGTTGTAAATGGTTGTGGTTTGTGATTTTTTTGCACACCAAAAGAAGCCTTTAGCATGAGTAAAGTGTAGCAGAAAGGTCAATGTTCATAGAAATGATTTCTGTCTGCAAGTAGCAAAATGTGGGTTTACCTTGCAACCTTGACATCGATAATGCAAACATACTAACTACTTTTGAGAGTGTGGGTTAGAGTGAAGAGGCTGTCAAATCCTGACTGATCAGTTTCTGAGGTTACACTTTGCAGGCACACACTGAAATACTAATCATTATAACTATTATTGTCACAGTTCATTCAAATCTGTTAACACTCTGCAGTTCATGATATTTTGCTGTTAATGTCTTACAGCCCTCAATGTAGCTGGTGCAGTAATCATCAGCAGAGCTAAGGCTTAGAAGTAGTTCTGCTGCTAACTGTGATGAATTACAGTTTGCAGAGGTGAGATCTGTGATTTTCCAGCATGCTTTTGATGATGTGAGCCACACTTGTGTTAGCAACAACACTAGATGGCTTACTCATTTTTAAACCTAATCACTTTTCACTTTCTTATTTCTGAACTGTTTACTGATTAACAGGTTTTAAGCATTGTATTATAAAGCAATGTACAGTAGCATGATATGTGGGTAATTATTTTCTATTCACATGGGGGCATTTTTTGGAAACAAGCTTACAGCATGGGTAAATGTATATCTTACCCATTCCCCTGCCACACACAAGTATATACACATATACATGTGTGTGTGTGTGTGTGTGTGTGTGTATATGTATGTATATATATATATATATATATATATATATGTGTGTGTGTGTGTGTGTGTGTGTGTGTGTGTATATATATATATATATATATATATGTGTGTGTGTGTGTGTGTGCATGTATATATATATATATATATATATATATATATGTGTGTGTGTGTGTGTGTGTGTGTGTGTATATATATATATATATATATATATATATATATATATATATGTGTGTGTGTGTGTATATATATATATATATATATAGATGGATGGATTATATACAAGTTGTTGAAAGACAACTTGCCGAATGGGAAAAAGCCAGTACAGCTGATTGAAAATCAGCTGAGCGAATGTACCTGCATTTTGTCTGTACGTGATCATGGTGTAATGGGCATCAGTGAATTTACCCTTTCTCCACTATAGTGCAGTCTCTGAGTTGGTATATGTAATTAGGAGGGGGTGTGGGGGGGCAGCATTTTTTTCAATTATCTGTTAGATCAGTTGTGGTAAATCAGTTGCCTTTCGATCTGATGAATTTTCAATGTATTGACATGTCTGTATTCTTGATTAATTTTGTCTCTGTCCACTAACAGGTACATACTTATAACTGTGACTATATTATTAGAGCACATTATTATAGTATAGTTTGTACCACTGGTGGAATGGCTGCTGCACTATCACTTTCTTTTCCATTTTGTAGTTTAAAGTTTTAGAACACTGAACTAACTGATAGAGATACTGATAGTGAGGTGGTATATTTTGGTCTGTGGGTTGAAGTGAAGCTTTTTTTTTTCCTCAACAAGGTTGTTGCCAAGCTTGGTGTTTCTTTGGTAGTAGTGGCAAGCTCATAAGGATGATAACCAAATACTTCTTTCCTTACATCTGGAAGTTATAAAATAACATCCCGCAATGCTCTTAAGTCACTCTTAATGGCATTAACTGTTCTGATCCACTGGATATCACAAATATACTGGCAAATGAATTCAGTGCTAACTTCACCCCAAAGAGATCTATACCAGACCCACTTATACCTAAACATCTAATACCTCCTATAATTACAGATGAACACTTGTTAAAAGTACTTTCCAAAACTGACAAAGCCTCTTTGGGACATGATAATATACTAGTGTGCTTGCTGAACAGCACTAATTATTCACTGGTGGGACCCTCTCTTATAATTGTTCAACTTGAACTTATCAAATGGCTTTGTCCCCAAGGTTTTCTGCACAGCAGTTTTGATGCCTGTTCACAAGGGACCCTGTGAATTATAGACCCATTAATCTAATGAGCCTCATATACAAGTCATATCTTATTAGATTTCAACTCTGCAAAAGTTTTGATTTGTTAAAGGTAGATTCTGTCTACTGAATCTGGTCATTTTTTTTGAAAGCTACAGACAGTGTTTAGACTGTCCATACAACATACCTCAACCTCGCCAGCATATTTGATTCTAAACCTTATACCACATAGCACATGCTGTACTAAGGGACAGAACTCACAATGTAAGGTTGGCAATGCACAACCTCAGAGAGCATGAAAGTAACCATTGGAGTACCACAGGGTTCCATGCTAGGACCTTTACAGTTTTGCATATAGTTGTCTGACCTCCAAGTCAAAAAACAGGAACTCTGGTTCAACAAGTTTGCAGATAATTTTAAACTGGGTGTTATACTTGAATCCTCTTCTGATATGCAAAAGCTACAACATGAGCATACACATATTAGTTGCTGGTACTCTGACAATGAAGTAAAAGTAAATACTGAAAAAATGTGGTATTGTTGCATTTGACAAACAAATCATCTCCCCAGCTTATATTATAGAAAACAGCCCATTCCCAAACAAAGGTGTGAGAGCCCTTGGAACATGTGTATATAACTCCTTTGTTGATCATCATGTTGTAAAGGTGGTCAGGGTATTTCCTATAAGTCCTGAGAAGTTCTGAACCATCTGTGTTCTGCACTGATCAGTCCCATCACAGAATACAGTGCCCCTTTTGTGATGTATCTTACATATGCCAATGGTTTCTTAAAAAAAAAAAAAAAAAACTCATGACACTAAAGGACCTGAGCTGTCAAGAGACTTTGGAGGTCTTGTCACTGTATTTGATGTCCTACAGACTCCTTAAGGGTGATCTGTACTTTGTCTTCTGAGCCTTTAGGGATCCTGTGGCCCAAGACCTCTTATTTCTCTACAGATCGAACAGCACTGTGAACACTAAAACCAGAGATTAGAACATGCTTCAGCAAGTAAAAGATAGATTTGTCATACATCTACCCTGTCTCTGTAACAAAGTTCCTGTCCAGATCAAGCTGTGTGACACACTGTCTTCCTTTAAGAGGGAATTAGACAATTGAATGGGTATCCATAAATTCACCCCAGGTATGGCTACCTTATCGCTCCTTGAAAAAGAAGGTAAGGTCTAAAGGTGAGTACTGATGAGGTGTAAATGTGGTCCATTTGTCTTGCACATGCTGTGAGTCTACATTTCTTTGAAAGCAGTGGCTGATTATTAGTTCGTAGATGTTTACTAGACTAATGACCACAAGGGCCTTTTTAAGCCTAGCCATGCATCCCAAATCTCTGAAAAGTTCTGGTACCCTTGATAAGTGTAAGCAGGGGCCTGGGGGTAAAACGTTTTCAAGGAGGGACCTGGGAGATGAATCATTTACAGGCTACCTGTGTCCATTAGTGACATAGGTGCAAACCAGGGATGGATTTCCTGTTCCCCATCCAATTGTCCCAAGTTATACTTGCATTGGATTAGGGAGGAACTCTGCTTCACATGGATGGGGAGCCTGTTCCAGAGAGGGGGTAGTCCCTGAGATACATACTTATCTGTCCAGCAGGTCCTATTTATATCACAGGCAAGGTTTAAGTCTTTAGAACAGGTAATGCTGGTGCTGTTTGTTTTGCAGATATGCAGGAGGCCCATCAGAATGGAGTATGAAAATGCCTTGTATGCCGGGCACAGATCTCCCCTCAACAGCCTGTAGGAGACAGAATACAGGGACAGGGCCTTGAGGTGGTCTGCATAGGACATGTTACATATGCCTGCTATTCTTTTAGTGAGTAACCTCTGTGGACATTACAATTGTTGGATATTCATGGTTAGGTAGGTACTAAAGGGGGCATTATACTCAACGAGAGGTCTGATGAATGTCAAATACAGTGGAACTCTGACTTCCTTGGACCTAGATGCCATACCTTTGTTTATAACTTGCACTTTGTAGAATGATTTCCCCTGCTGTAGACACATGATGGTCAAAAGCTACATTACTGTCTATGTGTGCCTGCAAGTCCCTGACTACTGGGTTAACTCTTAGGGGAGTGGTGTCAATATGATATTTACTAGGAATAGATGACTTTCCAAAGAATACTATTTTGCATTTTTTGGCATGTAGTTTTAGTCCATGGCTCTGGCACCAGTTGTTTCTCTGTGTCAGCCCTTCCTGGAGAACATTTGTGTTGGTGGGTGATTCAATGGCAACTCCTAATTTGCAATCATCTGATATATTTTTAAGGAGTTACATACCAAAGCGGGTTATACTCCATGGAAAGAGGTGACCATGGTGAGTATAGTGCCTGAATTCCAAACTCAGTGGAAGAAAATTGTAGCATATCACATTACATGAATACAAGTGCACAGTGTGAAACGGGTTGCATTTTGTTTCCTGAAAAAAAAAATTGTCTACTTAAGACTGACAGAAAATACCCAAAAGTAAACTGCCTGAATCTAAAGCTTTACCCCCCCCCAAATAAAACATAAAGGCATTGTTTTTTCTTCTTGCAGGGAAAAGCCAGTACTCCTATGTACCCCAAATACAGTTGCTTAGTTAAATATGCCAACTGTATGATCACAATACCACAGGCAAAAGAAGCACTGTGAGAGGGTTAACAGAGTACTCATACAAACTGTGATCTCATGCTTCCATTATTTTAATATCAAACTCAATTAAGAAAGAAAAAATTGGGATCATGGACTATGGAGTTATTAACATATAAGGCTCTTACCTAGTCATAGGGATACCACTATAAATGGCCACAGAATAACCAGAATGTGTACAACAGAAGACATATCTCACTGCATTTGCATGGTGTTGGCTAAAAAAAATAGCAGGTAATAAACAAAACAGAAGAAAAACATTCAAAAATTCATAAGAGTGCTATGGAGAAAGAAAGAGTCTTTGTATTTTTATTTTTCATAATTAGTTTACTTATTTAGACATGGTAGATGAATTGAATTCATCAAAAAGACCCTTGGACCATTGATATAATTAAGTGATTTGCTCAGTATCACACAGGGAACCTCAATGTATTGGACTTCTGGCCTGCAATCTCTCCAGATAGATAATTTTAAAATATTTATATTTATTTTTTGCAGAGTCCCAGTCTGGAACTCTGTATGTATATTACATATATAAACAGATTACCAGTTTCTGTTAAAATAAATAAACAGAGTTGGCTTACTCCCAGCCATTTATGATTGAGGCTGCATTGCTTGCCTTAGCTGGCCCGAGTGAAATTGAAAGTAACATTATTAGGCTTAATGAGAGTTGTGATCTCAGGATATCATAATTTTAGTTTCTTATTAAATCATTTTCTCTGTGTTAATAATATACTGGATATACTTGTGTGAGCTCTGAGAATGATCTGGATATGCTTTTACTTATTTTTAAGTCACCAGCTCTCATGTAAGGTAAACTTATAAACTAGTTATCAGAGTTAATTTTTCTTCTCCCATGGGTAACCTCTCTTGCGTTTGTCAGAAAATACTGTGAAACAGACTTTGAACAGTGTACAGCAGATGGTGTAGATGTATAAATTAAATTTAAAGGAATACTGTGCTTTGTATAGTCAAATAATTACTCATGGGCATTCAGGTTAATTTTTAATATACTGCAACATAATATAACATGATAACAAAACACTAGATTTCATGCTGTTTGTTTGTTTGTGTCTTTCGGCTTTTCCCGGTTAGGGGTCACCACAGCGGAACTCCGGTCCGCTAATGATTGGTAGTGGATTTTTACGTACCGGGTTACCAGCCCTGATGCACAACCTTCAACGAAGCCACGCCCCATTCACGTATGCCTCCACACAGAAGACGCTCTAGCTGAGAATCGAACGGGACAGCGTCTTGCTATGAGGCGACCAACGCTTCCGCAGCATTCATGCTGTTAACATTCATTAATTTCAGTACATGATAAAATATAGTTTATAGTTGTAGCTACAGTTACCCATTTATACTGTACAATTATCTTTTAGTTCTGTGTATTTGTATTTATAATATAAAAATAGTTTATTTATTTTTATGTACTTATTTATCTGTTCATTCTGTTACTGAAGCCAAAGATCACAATCAATTTGAACACATGGATAGTGAAGTGGCCACAAAGGGAGAGGATGGGAGTGAGCGGCTGTCCCATGCTGGTGGAGGGTGACAGCTTAGGCTTGCTGCAGTAAGTAGCATATGAGCATGGCCAGCTCCTTGCGACATAAGAGGTAAAATGCTTAGTCAGGAGGTTGTGCAGGCCATGGAAGAGTTTATACTCTTGCAGAAGGCAGCGTTCATAGAGTTGGCAAGGCTGCTACAAGGGGGTAAGAGGGCACACTGGCAACAGTATGATACTACACCAGTGCCCTTGATCTCCTCATCGACCACAGATATTAATTGGGTTGAGCCCAGGAGTGGCTATGGCAGATCTGGTAGACCCACTGAGAGAGGAGGGGAGCAGTGGGATGAGGGGAAAAATCAGTTTGAATATATGTTCATTTTCAAAAACTCACCATTTTTATTTTAACTCATGGGTTCATAGGAGGTTATGAGGCTAATGGCCCTAGAGCCCTTACAAGCCTAGCCATATTTCTCCCAAGTTGCCCCAGTTGTCAGTGATTAGGTGCATGAAGTTCACAGCGGTAATGGTCTATGGCAGTTAGTACTGACTTCCATTGTCCAGAAAGGACATGGGCGCCACCCCAGGAGTGAATTTGCGTTTACCCATGTGTAGATCAAGGTTACATTTGAAGAGGGTCAGGGAGGGGCTGTGTTTCACTTGAACTGGAAGCTTATTTCAGGGAAGTGGCAGTCTCTGGGAGGTTTATCTGTCTCCCCAGCATGACCTGAGGCTAGGTTACGATTCCTGGCGTGAGTGACCCTCCTGCAGTTTGATTTACAAATGTGTAGCATTTCCATCAGGGCCTGTTCAAAGACTGCCCTGTAAGCCAGGCACAGGTCATCCCTTAGCAACCTGTAGAAGGCAGAATACAGTGACAGGGTTTTCAGTCTTTCCATGTAAGACTTGTTTTGTGTACCCTGTGATTTCTTGATGAAAAGCCTCTGTGGTCTCTCTAGTTGTTGCAGGTATCTGCTGAGGTACATGCAAAAGGGAGCATTGTACTCAGTTATTGGTCTGATGAGGGACGAGTGTAATGGAATTATCACATCCTTAGAGCTAGATGTGATGACTTTACTTATAAGATGTGCCACATAGAAGGATTTCCTTACTACTGTGAATATGTGGTGCTCAAAATTCAGATTGCTACCAACCTGAGAACTCAGACCATGTACCGCTGGCTCTACTCTTGAGGGGGGTGCTGTCTATAATGTAATTAGCAGGGTGAAAGCTTTCCTAAAGGGAATAATAATGCATTGTTTTGTATTTAGTTTTATTCCACGGCTTTGGCACTAATCATTTGTCTGCGTTAACCCTTTCTGCAATATATTAACATAGTTGGGGGACCGAATGATTGCTCCCAATTTGCAATTGTCAGCAAACTTGGTCAGCCACAGGCCATCCAAGTTTGCCTAGACATCTGACAAATAAATTCTGAACAGTAAATGAAGTATTAGTTCATATTTTCTGAAAGAAACAAGTAGACCAGGGTCCTCCACAATGAGTGGTAAGAAGAAAAAGGGAACAGAAGAAGAGTGTGAACATACTTTTGTAAGTACAGCACAGTAGAAGCAGATAAAGAGAAGGAGAAAGGACCATTAATGGAGAGTTGTCAAAAAGGGAGTCGAGGGGATGGATTGAGTAAGGGGAAAATAATCTGAAATAAAAAGTGCTAAAGACATGCAAAGCAGCTTGGTTGAGGACACGAGGACACTACAACAGATTAGGGTTGACACCTGTCCCACATTGCGAGGGACAGTCCCTTTTTGGGCAGTTGTGTCCTGCAAAAAAATTGAAAAAATGGCAAATGTCCTGAGATTTTAGTTCATAAATTATTTCCTATATTTTATGTAATAGTTGCATAAAACAGTTATTCTGTATCTGAAACATGTAAATATTATAAGAAACAGAATAAGCAACTAAAATACTACAAGAAAAAGCTTTTATTTAGGCAAAAAAGTATAGTTCTGTCCTTGGTACTGGCCGTCGGTATGTTTCGCCCTGCAAAATCTGACTTTTTTACCAAAAATGCCCCACTTTGGGCATTTGAAAAGGTGGCAACCCTACAACAGATATGCGAATTGCCTGAAATGGAGGTGAAAAAGAATGGAACAGAAAGAAATTGAGTGCTGAGAGTTAATGAGATCATGGTATAAGACTACAAAACCAGTTAGGTTCTGCAGAAGCAGATGGATGTACACGAAATTTTGCTTCTCAGTTTTGGGCACATGTTGCAAGTCGGAGAAAGAGTACATCTTGTATGGTGAGGGTCAGAAAGCAGAAAGTCAGAGCATGACCATAATACTTTGTAGGCAGATATGATAGTAAGTGCAGTGTTTTAGATTTAAAAAAAACTCTGCCAGAGATACTATATGTTTTTATCAAAGGATTTTGTTATAGGTGGGTTCAAGAAGGTAGTACTCAAAGTGTGCAGAAGATTGCGTTCTGCATGATACATAAATGTTTATTTTTGATTCAGAGACACAATAACCTTCAGTCACAGAGCTTGAGATGCTGGTTGTATCAGTTGTACACAGCGGTGATGCCATCAGCATAACCTCTGTGAGCTCAATGTACATGCACTTTATGGATGCCTCAGCCAGGATAGTAAAAGGACCAGAAGCTTGCCAAAAGTATACCATATCCCCACTATAGTAGTAAGCACAGGTAAGGGATTATCTTACATCGGGTGGGGGTCCTGCTTAGCCATATTGGGTGGGTGGGGAATAATGTGCCAAGGACTGCCATTCCATATAAAGTGTTGCATGAACATATAGCTTGACTTGTCCTTTGTAAACTCCATGCAAAAAAGACATTGCTGCACTATACAGTGTTAAATAACCAATACTGAGGTTCAAGCATCATGACAAGTATTCAATGACTTCAAAAAATGAATTTCCAAGCCTGTCTCAACTGATTTTTATGGAATTCTAAGTTGAGATGATTTGGGTGTAGGGAGTGAAACACTGATTTATAGTTGTAGTTAAATTTACTAACAAGTTAACTCATCATTTTTTTTTTTTGCTTATTTATTTTAAAGTAAAATGGTAGGTATTACATAATTCTAAGCAATGGGATAGAGGGAATACACATGTCAACAGTAATATATAATTACCTACATACCTCTGTGTGCCAGCACATTTATGTGGCTTCGGAGTGCCTTTTTGCATGGGCTGATGTACTGTTTTGCTATGTTTCTCTCTACTGGTATGTCTACAGATACAGACGTTCATGCTATTTATGCATGTAATGTTGTTTACAACAAATGACTGTAGCTATGTTAATAGTTTTCGTCCTTTACTCCTGGGTTTGGGTACTCGTTCTGCATTAGCATACCATGTGGCACAAATGGCAGCTGGTGACTTCAAATCATGGTGGTGGTAGGGCTTCAGGAAGTAACTGAATGGATGTGATTACTTGGAACAGAGTGGACTCTATTATGGACAGGTCAACAGCTTTAACCATTGTTACAGTTTTGTATAAATAACTGGTCATGCACTACTGCACATGCCAAATGGTCTTCCAGCAGTATTCTTCCTCTGCAGAATACAAGCATGAGAAAGAGTTTGTTTCAGACATATGAGGTGACTGAATAGAGTCTACTGAAATATTATTAAACTCAATACCTCTCAACACAAAACTAGTTAGCCCTGAATGCACATAACTACTTAATTACATATACATGCATGTAAATGCATGAATTCTAATATCATGTGAGTGAGTTTTGCACAATAACATATGAAAACTAAAAAAAGAGCACAACCTCTTGTAATCCCCACCACCCTCAAAATTATCCATATATCTACACACACACACACACACACACACACACACACACACACACACACACACACACACACACACACACATATACACACTCCATAATTGCAGAACATTTGGGAAGAGAGAGAATTTCCCCAAAACAGTGCACAGTGGTCTCAGGTAATCAAAATTTTCATTCATTTTGAAGACACTGCAAGTCAAGAACATATGGAAAAGATGATCTTTAACACTGGTCTTCACTATCATAACTCAGATGAGTTTTTGATTTCATGATGTTCCACATACTAATCACTGCTGCAGTAACCTTAGCTATCAGGGTTATATCCTGCCAAGGATGTAACAGCAAGCCAGCTTCCAAAGCTTCAGGGCACCTTCCATGCATCCAAACTGTCAAGCAGCTCAAGCTAAGCTGACTAAGACAAGTCTGGGTGTGAAGCCCTTCACAGCTTTACTGTCACCGAAGAGTAAGCTCCTCTGAAGCTTTTGAGGATCAGCAGTTGACTTGTGCTATCTATAGCTGAGCAAATAAGTTCCCTTTGGGGAGAAAGTTATTTCTTACTGATGTTTTATTATTTCCTCTTCAGAAAAGTTGCTTTAAAGCTAGGAGTGTTGTATTTTAATGGATTGCCTTGAGATTGTAATGTACTTTTCAGAGTAGCACATATTGTTTCTGTCAGTTTAAAAGTAGCGTCATCTAAATGATAAAATATTTTCTGTGGAGGAATTGTGTTTATGTTAACACTGTCGGGTTGCCATAGTGTTTCAAAGTCCTTTTACTGTGATTTTTCTGTCAGAAAAAAAATTGTGGACTGGTAGTTTTACCAGAAATGTAATTTGTTTTCCTCAGGATAGAGGCACCATTTTTGGCTTGAAAATGGAACAGATTGTCAGTCCTGTGGTCAGTCCTTCTTCCAGCCACAAAAAGAAAAAGTTCAGCAAATGCAAACAATCTTTGCCACCACAGCAGGCTAGCTATTTGCCTCAGCCACAGGTGGGTGACTGCTGTGGCCATTTGTTGAACCTCAGGCAACTCATCCTTTACCCCAGATGCCTCTGGTTTTGCACATACAGCCACTAGGGTTTGGGGGTTAGCCATGTCCTCTGCAGCTGTCGGAGTCCCCTCAGTGGGCAAGAGAGAATCACTCTTGTCAGTCCTGAGAGAGGGAACAGGGTAAGTTTCCCTGTTGTGTCAGAATGCTGTACCTATCTCTGGGGAAACAATGGCTGCAGTTAGTAACACAGGTTGCCCATTTTTTCCTGACAAAAAGAAACAGAAAATCAAGCATGCATCTACTCCTCCTTAAATTTCTTTGGATAGGAGTAGTTTATTGGGACAGGTTCGGGGTTTGATTCAGGCTATTGATCCTTCTTGTAGATTAACTTCCAGTGAAAGAAAGAGGGATGCCGCCTTACCTGAAGTATTTCAAGATTCTGAATCTGAACAGGAAGATGGAGAAATGTATTCAGGGTTTTGTCCTCAGATTTCTGATTTAGACTCTGAGGAGAGCTCACTTTCTGAATCTCCCTGTGGGGGTTTCACTTTCTCTGAGACTATTGTTAGAATGTCCCAGTGGTTTCAGTGGGAGAACTAGGAGGTTTCTCACTTCCTCAAACAATATTGAGTTGTTACAGAAGGATTTTTCAGAATACACACCCATTCCTCCTGTCCTGTCTGCTTTAGAGGATGTATGTCTTGCTGCATGCACTTTTCCTGATAGTTAGCCAGCTGTCCCTAAAAAAGGCAGATAGGCTGTATAAAGTTCCTCAGACTTTTAAAATTTTTTACACTATTCCCAAACCTGAACAGCAGTTGTAGCCTTAGTTGACTCTGTGCTGCTAAGAACTTAGTTAATTCCAATCTTATTCATTATAATAAGGATGGGAAAATTATTGATAGTTATGGGAAAAAAAGTGTGTACTTTTGCAACTTTGAATTTCAGAATTTCTCATTGTCAGGATATAATATGTTAAAGTTTATTCTGACGTATTGTGAAAGTATGAGGAATGTTTTATCTACAGTTTCTTCCTGTGAAGAAAAATCTTTTTTTAAAATAACTTAGTTTCTTCTATTGCACAAGTCACTACTCATTGTTTGCAGTATGTGCATGACTCTGATAATACGTTTTCCAGAGCTATGGCCACTGGTACAGTTTTAAGGAGGTTTGCTTGGCACAGAACCTCCCAGGTGATGTTAAAAAACTGATTTAAATTCTCCCTTGGGTAGAGAGTAAGTGTTGTCCCCTCTACTGCAGAGGTGATCAAAAAGTGTGATGAAAGGGGCAAGCTGATCCAGGGAATCTCTAAGATTTTTCAGCCCTCCTTTTCCAAATTGTCCAAGAGATTTACTTTCTCCTCATCCAATTTTGACAAAAAATAGAATAAACAGTGTCAAGAAAATTCAGGTAAACAGATGTTTAAGAAGTGGCAAGGAAGTTCCAAAAAGAAGTCTCAAACCTCCCAAAACCAAGGACACACTAATAACTCTGAATGACTATTCAAGAGACCCTGCGAATCTCTTCTCACCCTGGCCCTTTTTCTCTTCCAAAATGTTAGACTGTCCATCCATTTTCTCTTTTGCAACAGATTTTTTCAGACAGTGGGGTCTGAAAATTTTTCATTAGGGTTACAGATGGCAGTAGGAGGAAATTCCTTCTTTCCAGAGGAGCATTCCTTTTCCTGCAGATCAGATTTTTTTTTTTGTTTCCACCTAATCTTTATCACATGCTGTCCCAAGGAGTGATAGAACTAGTTCCTCCTTCCCAGGTGGTTAAGGGGTTTTATTCAAGGATATTCCTAGTCCCAAAGAAAGGAAATTCTTGGAGACTAGTTCTGGATCTTTCATTCCTAAACCTGTTTATGATAGAGCCTAAATTCAAAATGATTTCATTTTATAACCTGTTGCCTCTTCTTCTCTTTCAAGTTTCCCTGTAACACTAGACTTAATATGCTTATCATTGCATTCCTATTCAGCCAGACTTCAGACGTTGCTCAAGTTTTTGTGTGTCTGGATCACATTATCATTTCTCTGCCTTACCCTTCAGACTATTCAATGCACCAAGAATGCTCATTTGCAGGCTACAGGGTATCCGCATTTTCCTGTATACAGATGACTTGATTATCTTTGCAGAGTCTTTTTCAAAATGTCAGGAAACGCTCTGTTGGGAGAGAGATCTCTTGCACTAGCTGGGATTCCAAGAGAACATTCAAATGTCTTTCTTGACTCCCTCACACAGGCTTGTGTTTCTGAAATGTCAACTTGACATCTCAGTTCAAACAGCTTATCTTCCACAGAAAAAAAATAGATGTTTATTTAGCTCGATTTCTAAGATTTTTCATTCACACTTCTGTCACTGGGAGAGAATGCCTCAGGATTTTGGGTCTCATGGCATCTTTGATACCCCTGGAACGACTCCACATGTGAAAGATACAGTGGTATCTGAAATCTATTTGGTCCCAGCATCCACACCCTTTATCTTTTCAAATCCCAGTACTGTTTTTTTTTTCAGAAGAGAAATTACTTGATGGAGACAACAGATATCCTTAAATCAAGTTGTCCCATTATCCCACAAATGCTTCAGACTTTTCTTGGGGAGTAATTTCAGGAGAGATAAAAATGCAGGAGGCTTGGGACACCAAAGACAGATGCAAGCACATAAATATCAAGGAGATGCTTGCCCTGATCAAGGCACTGAATTATTTGAACCATCCTTGGTCACAAGAACCTCTTCAAGAGGTTGCAGTCAATACCACAGTGATGTAGTACATCAACAAGAAAGGGGGAAACAGGTTGTACCCTCTTTGCAAACTAGTCATGTTAGCTTGGGTTATAGACTCACAGCTGAATTTTATTCTACAAGCATCCAGCATTCTGTCTGAGCAAAACTGTGGGGCAGATAAGTTGAGCAGAACCTGTGCAGACCCTCATAAATGTAAACTAGATCAAGGGGTCTTCCAAGATTTGATCCATCTGTGTGGAGTTTCTTAAGTAAACTCTTTGCCTCCTCTCTTAACAATCAACTGGCAAAATGTTATCCCAGGGCTCATTGCAAGAAGGCCTGGAAGACAGATGCATTTTCTTTTCTTTGGATGGGAATGTTCCTATGCCTTTCTACCTTTTTCATTGATATCCAGTATACTTCTGAAGATTCAGCAGGAATCCCCCAAGATCATTGTGGTGACTCCCTTCTGGCCCAGGCAACCTTGGTTCTCCCTTCTTTTGGAAATGAACTGGGGCATTTATCACAAGCTTCCTCACAGAATGGATGTACTCACACAAGAACAGGGCCTTTTGATACATCCCAACATCTGTCATCTTCAATTGACTGGATGATAAGGTCTTAATTCCTTTTAAGCAGCTGTTTTCTGAGGATGTGCAGCAGTTACTAATGGAGGCAAGAAAGCCTGCTACTAGAAAATTATATATTAGCAAATGGAAAAGGTTTACTAGTTGATGCCAACAATATAACCAACACCCATTTGAGTATAGTTGTTCTCTGGTTTTACAATATTTGTATGAGTTACTATCCTATGAGCTTTCTTATTCCTCTGTCAAGGTTCATTTACTGGCCATTTAGCATATCTGCCCATGGATCCCCCTCTTTCAAGGCAGTTGCATGTCAAAATGTTCTTGAATGGGGTTTTGTATAAGATGCCTCCAAGTAAACCAGTCTCCACTGTTGGGTTCTCTGACACAAAATTAAGATCCCAAACATTTGCTGCATTTGAACCAGCTAATCTGGCTGATTTGAGGTTCTTAACATCGAAAACAGTTTTATTGATTGGTTTCACCTCTGCAAGAAGGGTATCTGAGTTGCAAGCTCTTATGGTGAATCAACCCTACTTATTATTCCACAAGGACAGGGTTTCTTTATGCCTAAAGTGGTATTTGAGTTTACTTTAAGCCAGGCTATCCATATCCCTGTTTTCTTTCCTGAACCTAAAAATGAGGGAGAAAGGATGCTCCGTAGTTTGGGATGTCCCAGACAATTCAAGTGCTATACTGGCAGAACTAAATATTTCATATCATCGGATCAGTTGTTCTGTTTTTGTGAAGGTAAGAAGAAGGGACAACTGGTGTCAAAGCAGACTATTTCCAAATGTGGTCATCTAAAGCTATTACCATTCATTATACTCACCATGACAAATCTTTTCCAGGCAGGGTTAAAGCCACTCTGCTAGGACGTTGGCTTCTTCTATGGCGTTTTGGAAAGGGTTGGATTCTAGAAGTGTTCTAGAAGTTGCTACTCTGTCCTCTGTACATACAAGCACTATAAGCCAAATTCCTTGTCTAGGTCTAGCTCATGCTTTGCTAAGATTATTCACCAGGGGGTCCAGGATCGTTCTCCTTCCACCTCCCAAGTATAGTTAGCTATGGTAATCTACCCGTATAGCTAAGGCTACTGCAGTAGTGATCACTATAAAGAAGATAGTACAGTTGTGTAACATGAACTTACCATAACAGTAGATGTTCAAATGATCAGTGCTGCAGTAACCACTCATTCCATCCATCCCCCTTATTTTTTGTTGCGTTTTTTTATGCCAGGGTGTGGACATTTATTTTTTGTTATTCCTACCCTTGTCCTATAAGGGCTCAGCTTTCCTCTCTTCTGGCAGTAAAGCTCTGAAGGGCTTCATGCCCAAACTTGTCTTTTATTCAACTCAGCTCAAGTTCCTTGACAGTTTGAAGCTTTAGAAGCTGGTCAGCTGTTATATCCTTATCAGGATATAACCCATGTAGCCAAGGCTATTGCAGCAGTGACCATCTGAGCATCTACTTTTACAGTCAGTTCAGCTTATACAACTGTATATGATGAACTGCATTTCCAGTACTGAAACATGGTTTTGAGGATGTGGTGTCAGCATAGTACCCACAGCCTTTACATCTACCAGAATTAAGCACAATGTGAGATGGACTTGCTGATCTTTAAAATGAGCACTGCAGTATAATGTGCCAAATAACGTTTAAAATGAATAAATGCATAGGGCTATAACTATTTGAATAAATCAATTTCTAAAAGTGAAAAGATGATAACTGCAACCAGAATAAATGAGAATACATACAGGGATTATATGAATCAGAACAATACTGATCTGGAATGAAACAGGGAGGTTAGATTATTTAAACATAAAAATAAATTCTTAAAAAAAAAAAAAGAAAAATGTCTTTAAATATGAAAGAATTAATAAGAGATTGCTAAAGAAGAAAATGACTGATTGATGTAATGAAGGTTACCTAAAAGAGTGAGAAGCAAAATAATACTACTATCCAATTTTGTATTGAAATGTAAGATAATTAAAAGCTGCTTAAAAGATGTTAGAGTACTTAGCATATGTCTGTGCTATATGACTCAGATCTTCCAAGGACTTGGTTATGAGCACTTCATGAAAATAAACTGACATTTAGCCCCACAGTTGTAACATAACTGACCACTGTGTACACATGAAAAACCATATGATGTTGTTCTTCTTTTGGCTTCTCCCGGTTAGGGGTTACCACAGGGGAACTCCAGTCCACTAATGATTGGCAGTAGATTTAATACAGTGCCGAGGTGCCAGCTCAACGCCCAACCTTCAACGAAGGCACGCCCGTTCTACACATGTCTTTCGAACGCCACTCGACTGTGGGTTGGACATGCAGACTCCACACAGAAGGCGCTCCAGCCGAGAATCGAACGGGAGAACCTCTTGCTGTGAGGCAACAATGCTACCGCTGCACCACCGCTATGAACAAAACCTCTCTCCCTGCTTCCTACAGTTTGTGGTTCAGTCTCTAAAACATACATATGATCAAGTACAACCCCTTCCATCATCCATCTAGTTAAGTCTTCAGTGTCACATTGCTACATAATAACCCTCACCATTAACAGTGAATGCGTGTGTGTCTGTACCTGTGTACATACTCCCCTTCCAAATGTAGTTTTGTGCTTTAGTCCATGCATACTTATTTTATCCCCTTTTGTCCCTTGTACTATAGACAGAGGTGTTCCATATTCTGCAGTTTATTTCCTGACTCTCCATAAGATGCACTCCCCTTCTAACTCCCCATATTATTGTCATACCCCCTTTTCCTTCTTAGAGAGTGAAATTGCTCTCCTTTTCCTTGCGTAGATGAGCAAATCACATAACTTTACAGATTTTAATGTGATTTCAATGTTACTGTATTACGACAGGGCTGACACAGTACATAAAAACAGCTTAAGGCCTTGTTACTCAATGTTAATGATATTTTTCGCATGCTACGGTTCAGTAATGGGTGGCAGATGCCATGACATGGAAATCAATAAGTCTGTCAAAAAAAAATTTCACAAAGACATGGCTTTTGCCCTAATTACAGCACCCAGGTGGCAATCTGATGACTTTTTTTTAACAACTGCATTATTTCTAGGTCTGATAAGTGCATTTGAAACAGTTGAACACAGTTTATTGGTGATTAGATTAAATGATTATAGTTTCTCAGATGAGAAAACCCATTGGTTCAAAAGCTGTCTCACAAACAGAATTTCTTCCATATTTGGGCATACTTCACTGTCAGAAGTAGATTTGCTAACTGAGAGTGTACTCCAGGATTGGTTTATGATCTTTTCTGTTCTTCAGCAACTTAAAACAACTTGCAGTGTATCACATCTTCTTATAGATGCTCATTTTGAAATAGCCATCAGTTTGCTAATCTCTAGGTTAGATTATGCACTCTTACCATTTCCATATTGTGCCTTCTGTGGAAGGTTGGGCACCGGGCTGGCAACTCGACACCGTAAAACTCCACTGCCAATCATGAGCAGACATGTGATTCACTGTGGCGACCCCTAACCGGGAAAAGCCAAAAGAAGAAGAAGATTAATGTATTACAAATTACTGAGAACAAAAGTCTGAGATTAGTACATCTTGCCAGCAATACCGAACATCGTCTCATAAAAAAAGCTGTTTCGCTTCTTGTTACT
The DNA here is from genome assembly GCF_019279795.1 of Protopterus annectens. Lineage (NCBI taxonomy): Eukaryota > Metazoa > Chordata > Ceratodontiformes > Protopteridae > Protopterus > Protopterus annectens. The sequence goes on from NC_056727.1 coordinate 479,977,702, forward strand.
GTCAAAGCCAGCTACTTACTAAACTCTCTAATTTACAAAATTAAACAAATATTCTACTTCCTAATGAACTGATGCCACATGAATCTTCACACTTCTTAAGGGTTTCTGACAACTGTGAACGTAAAAGACCTCAGTTCTCACTAGTACCCTGTAAACAAAATATTTCATGAAATAGCTCCTGCTGCATGGAGTAGTCTACCTACTGATCCAGCACCAATACCAACACTGCAAGTGTTCAGAAATGAAAATTAAACATTTTACTGGCGAGTTTAAGTGCACCTGTCTTAGGTTAATTCACTATTAATATAGTACAACTTGAGTTCAGTATCAATATGTACTACATACTATGGGATTAAATTTGTATTACAGGAGGGGACTTTCAGTATGGCTGCACGCTGATCGACAGCTTTATTTCAGCTCTCCCAGTGTGAAAAATGAAGCTGAGAAACAATGGCTAGTAATTCTGACAGCTTTAGTAAAATTCAGTTATTGGTTAAAAAGTGCACTGCCTGGATGCCAGCAAAGAAGAAACTTAGCCTGAAAGAAATCAACTAGAAAAAGTGAAGAGAAAACACTGATTGTGAGGAATTCTGCAGCTGCTCAGCAAAAAGCAGTTCAAGCTCTAGCTTTGGAACAAGAGATGGCTTCCAGTAAGTTAGAGGAAAACATAAATCAAATTGTACTCAGACCTGATTAAAATAAATTAACACTGAAGGAGTATATCAACTCAAATAACAAAGGACTGAAAAAATGGAAGAAGCTTTAAACACCTATTCAGATGAACTGATAAAACTGCAAAAATCAGATGCTGATATCAAGAAAAGGCTGGCTGAGTAGGAGACATCTCAAGAAGAGCTGTTTCAAAAAATTGTAGAGTTAGAGGACAGAGCACGCAGAGAAAACTTGAGATTTTCTGCTGTACCAGAGAAACTGGAAGGAACAGGCTGTATTGATTTTATAAAAGAACAGATATTTAACTGGACTGTTATTCCACAGCAGGATTTGTTAATTGAAAGGGTATATCGAGTGTATGCTCCACACCTGGCCGTGAGGAAGCAGCCATGTTCTGTATTAATAAAAATGCAATCCTGCCAGCAGAAAGATTTGATCCTGACAAAACTGTGACAGAAGAGTAAAGTATTAAAAACTGAAGACAGTAGAGTTTTTTGTGGGAAATGATTATTCACTGTACACCAGGCAGAAGAAAAGCAAATTTATCCCAGAAGTCAGGGACAGTCAAAAGGCAGGTGTAATATTCAAGCTTCTGTACCAAACTGTCTTCAGAACATGTTTTCCTGGAGGATCAAAGGCATATTTAATGCAGAACAGGCTAAGGAGAAAATGCAAAAATTTTGATGAGCAAAAAAATGAGTTATCATGTAGAAGGGGACTTTACTTCTCATTTTTCTGATAATAAAGCTCATAGAGAGACTTTACCAGTGAAATATTTTCCCGCGTTCAAAAGGAAAATGCTTGAGAGACAGAAAAAAGCACAGGAGCTGACTAGAAGAATCGGGAGTACCATGAACTTGAACCAGACTCTGGTGTTGTAAGATGGAAGTAAACATGGAGAAGACCAGCAACACTGAAATTATTGAATAACTGTAATGCTAGAAAGTATCGGTCACATTTATGAAATATTGCTTTACAAGAAAAAGTGGCTGAGAAAGCTTGGACTTTTGTTGATTCTGTTAAACTTGTGGATGGACTGAAAAGCATGTACCCAACTTCATAGGTTCATAGTTTAGTACTAAGCTAACTGCCCTTGTGAGCCATTTTAAGCCTAGCCCAATTATCCCTTGTGAGACTCAAATCCTGCACCTTGTGTTTGTAAGGAAAACACCTTAACCATTAGACCACCCTCATAACACCTCATGTCATTAATATTTAAAAGAATAAAACAATTTTTGTTTTTAACAGTATTTGTATAAAACATTTTGTGGTATAAACTGCATGTTATATAGTAAATCAGATTTGTGTAGTATGCAGTCAGGGATATCTAAGATGAGGGGGAGGGGGAGTCTTTTCATTGACTTATGTGATAAAGATACTAAAGTAAGTACTTTTTTAATTTTAAGAAATGTAGGCATTGCAAAATGAGAAGAAAGGCTGAACTAAAGCATGTTTAAGTTAGTATTCTGTAATCATGGCCTGTTGGAGTAGGGGGATGAGGTGTAAAAAGTGCACTGATTATAATGTATATAGAGTTGAGATGTTTGCTCTTACTTTTGTATGGATAAATGTATTGATTAATGTCTTTGGCTTAATCTTAAAAGAAAAGAATGTGACTGCAATGAGAAGGGCCAAGTCTCTTGCATATGTGATGGTATTAGCTTGTTTTTTTCCCTTTAACAAACCAATGCTCTGATGTTATAATTTCTGTCCATTCTTGTACTTAGGGGTATCAGATTTGATGTCAGATCTGACTTTGGCCACTTCAAAGCTTAGGATCCAGTACTCAAGCTCCTCCACCTATCTGTAATCCTTATGCAAGAGTGTGTTAGCTCAGATCTTATTTGCCACCTTCAAGTGCTGATGGATCTATGGTCCTTGGACTTGTTCATTCTGCAAAGAAATTTATAATATTTATTTCAGATAAGTTATTGTATAGATCTTTTTATAGATCTTTTCTCTCTCTTTCTCTTTCTTTTCCTCCCCTGTTCATGCTATTACAAAAAAGAAATTCTGATAAATAGATAAGTAGGTGTCAGTATTAGGTATAGGATATAGTGCTAGTATTCAGGTTATTATAGTTATTGTTATTCTTACTGTTATTGTCGTTGGTGTGGTTGTTCTTGCTATTGTAGCTTTTGTTTTTCCAGGGATTGCAATCATGTCAGACACACCTTATGACTTTAAAAAGTGCATTTTGTGCACTCACACGTTACGTAACTCCGCACATGAGGAGTCTGTCTATTGTCTTGGCGCCTCACATCTGGATGTAGCTTGTTCTTTTTCTCAAGTATTTGATCAGAGAGTTTTTGTGGAGAGAAGGAACAAGCTAATTATGAAGGGTCTTATTCAACCTACTTCTTGTATGAAGACCTTTTCAGTATCAAGGGTATTTTCTCCTTACTCTGCCTCTTCCTTATCCAAGACTAAAGAAAAGACTACTTCTCAAAGTTCTGAGAAGGAAATATCTAAATCCTCAAGGAAACATTCCCCTGATCTAACGTCTTCTTCAGCTCCGGCACCCAAAAAGCTAAACATTTGGAGCCAATGTTTTTGTATGATCTTATCATTATAGGTCCCGTGACACCACCAAGGTATTGTTTTTCCAAGACTTAGGTCTCCTATTTTACAGGACCAACTCAATTTCCCAGCTAAGCTCTCTTCCTTGGCTTCATCACTACAGTCAGATCACCCAATAATCTCACTGAAGTGGATGTGGACATGATGATTAGGGGTTTCATATGAACCCAGACTCAACTGGGGGTACTTCTGGCTCCAGTCAAAGTTAGATCCAGTAATGCTTTTTCTCCCTATCACCCTGATATGGCTTCTTCTCCAATCCAACCCCTTGGATTGGAGGCTATAGATCTGATTCAAGCCTAGGATAGGTCTGTACTGGAGCCAAGACTTCAAATTTCTTCAACTTTGGTCAGTACTCTCTAGAGCTTGGTTCCAGGAGCCATAACATCAGTGCAGACTCTGACAGGTTGGGATTGAATCTGAGGTCTTCAGAGCCTTTCCCATCCTTAGAAGCTTTGTCAGTAAACAGTTCTGCTCCAGTAACTGCCTTGGATCCTAGCTGAGTGGTTTCCAGGGTCGAGCTGCCTCTGAGGGTTTCAGCTCTGGAGGATAAGCTCCACAGATCTGTTGCAAGCTCAGCATTTGAGAGATTGCTCTCTAAACTTAGAGATAGATCCTCCCTTTTGAATTTGGATCCAACCCTCCCCCATAGAGTCTCCCAGGGCCCAAAGCATGCTCTCCATGTCCAATTGAGGCACCCAGTTCTCGAAAGCCTTGAAAATGTTTTACCTAGTGAGACCTTGTATGATTCTGAGTCCTCCACTGTGCAATCCACAGAGGAGGTTCCTAGGAAACACAGGTGTAAGTGAAGGCACTTGGATTCCCCCAAGGAATCCCCCACAACTTGTACTGATTTTGATGAGGGAGAAGGTTTTCCAAGAGTTCCCCTTGATGACATCTCGTTTGGCGAGATCCTTGAACTACTTGGACAGAAAGAGGGTTGGTCTTCCCAAACTCCTTCTGAGGAATTAGTTTTCCTCAAGGCTTTTGGTTCTGGCCCATCTACTTCTTGGGTATTCCCCCCAGCAGATAGGATGGTAGATCTGATCTCATCCAGGGCTTGGAAGGAACCTGACACAGTTGAACTCATTCCTAACAAGCTGGATAAATGTTTAATGGCTCCAAAAGACCATTTGCATTGGAGCAAGGGCCTGGCAGTAGATTGTATGGTTGTGGCAGCAACCACTCAAAAGTATATTGCCTAGGAGTGCTCTAGTATCTATCAGCCTAAAAGGGAATCTTGAACCTTGGACAGATTTGAAAAGTGGTTTGCGCCTTGTCACCTTTTTCAATGAGAGTACTTAATTATCTGACACATTTTACTCTCTTTCAGAGAGATTTAGTCAAAGAGATCTCAATTTTTTTTCCAGAAACCTTAACTACAGATCTAAAAAGACTCTTGATTCTAATATGGCAACCCTTCAGTCCCTTTCTTACTGCTCTATGCACCTCATCTCTAACACTATTTCCATCAGAAGGCAAGCCTCAATGTGGCTATGTGATTTCACGAAGCACTTCAAGACATTCTTTGTCAACACTATTTGGTCCAAAAGTGAGATAGACCATTTCTAGAAAGAAGCAGGATGATAAATAAAGAATATGTGTTAGGATAGCCAGGATATGATGAATCCATTTTTATAAAAAATGTGGAAAAATGTCCTGAAGAGGAAGAAGGATGTTTAGGCAGGGTTCAAAGGCATGGGTTGGGTGTTGGCATAATGATTAAGGTGTTTAACTCACAGACACAAGATACAGGGTTTGATTCTCACATTTGAAAGGTAAATTGGCTAGGCTTAAAATGGCCCACAAGGGCAGCATGCCTAGTACTTACTTATGAAATTATAAAATCCCTGTCTGCCCTAAGGCTTCAATTCTCAACCCCTCAGAGAACTTTCTACAGGAAGGCAGGAAAGGGGATATGTTCCAGAAATCTCAAAGTTTTTCATCCAGTACTTCTGGAGAGAGACATCCCTGTGGCAGAGGGGGAAACTCTTACAACAGACATCACCCCAGGGGCAGTGATGGTCTTCAGAATCAAGGCTTCAGAGGTCCTTTCTTAGAGAAACATTTCCAGTGCTCCTGAAGGATTACCCAACTGTCGTACTCTGGAGGTAGTGGGGGGGGGACACTTATCTCTGCACCCAACAGCCTGGACATTGATCACTCAAGACAAGTGGGTGCAGAGAATTATTACCAGTGGTTGTCATTCTCTTTCACCATTGCTTCAAAAGATAATTTCCGATGTTCCACCATTGCAAAGGGAATGCACAGCTTCAGAAATAGAGATGCTTCTAAGAAATCAAGGCATCCAAGAAGTCCCACCAGACCAGAGAGAATCCAGAGTTTACTCAAAGTTCTTTTTAGTGCAAAAATAGGGACCCAAGACCAATTTTGGATCTAAGCCACTTAAACAAGTGTGTAGAACGAGCCAAATTATGGATGGTCATGGTTCAGTCCATTCTTCCATTACTGAGTGAGAATGACTGGATCTGCTTGACAGATTTTCAGGATGTGTACTAACACATAAATATGAGTAGCTGTGCTTCCTGCAGGTAGCAAATCGCTTCCAATTTAGAGCTTTGTCCTTTAGGCTCACCACAGCCCCCTGGTGTTTAACAAATGCATGGCAGTAGTGAAGGTTGACTACAACTGCAGGGATTCTGGGTATTTTCTTATTTGGATAACTGGTTGATGATCTGCACCCCCCCAGGGATCTACTTATTTATGCTAGGGATTCCTTGTTCCACTTGTACGAAGACCTATGGATAATGGTAAACTTTCAAGAATCTTTATTGCAGCCAACCCAATCTCTGGAATTTGTAGGAGCACTTCTTTATACGAGATTAGTGATTTTGAAACTTCCACAGTCACAAATATCATCCATCCATCTACAAGCTCAACAAGAAGCCATCTGCCAAAGATGGTTCTTCATCCCTTGACTTCCACGTCTGCCTCCATAACCTTGGTACCGATGGCCAGATTTTATATCAGAATTCTTCAATGGACATTGGCAGTCTAGTAGTCAATCAGGAAACAGCCCATGTCTTATCCAGTCATTCTGACTAACTCTTGCAGGGAATGACATTCAGTGGTGGATAACCTTCCCCCTTCTTCAGCAGGGCTGTCCCTTTATCCTACCATCTCCACAGGCCACAGTGACCATAGACTCCTCCCTACCTGGGTGGGGGGGCCATTACTTGAGAAGAATGGTCCAAGGCATGTGATCTCATGTAAACACCAGTCTTCACATCAATGTCTTCGAGATGAAAACAGTCCTGCTAGTGTTGCAGGCATTTCAGGACTCTCTTCCCTTGGATGTGATTTTGATAGAAACAGACAACATGGCTGTCATTTGGTACATCAACAAACAGGGAAGAACCACATATTACCCCTTGCGTCAAGAGGCTATGAGAGAATGGCAATGGGCAATATCTTCTCACCGCTTTCTGATAGCAACCCATATTCCAGGAAGGAACAACTTTTCTTTCTGACAGGTTGAGCAGGTCCATTCTGCTCCCTCATGAGTAGTCCCTCATTCCTTTAGTAGAAGAGCAGATTTTCAGCAGTTGGGGCCATCCTTGTTGTGATTTTTTTACTTCCCCCATCAAAAACAAATGCAACAAATTCTTTGTTCTAACCCCCCATGAGGGACTCTGATACACCCTTGGCCCCTGGGACAACTTTGGGCATTTCCATCAATACCATGGATTCCAAAGTTTCTCCAGAAAGCCTCAATGTTGAATGTCTCAGTCATACTCATAGTCCCTCATTGGCCTCCTCAGTTATGGTTTTCTTTCCTCTGGCCTCATGTAGTTCACCCACTATATATGGCTCAGGCCCAAACTTATTATTGCACCCATCTTGTCGAACTCATCCAAACATACAAGCCCTCAGACTAACCACATGATTTCTCCAATTCCTGTAATGGTTCAACATTCCAGGTTCTCTCCTTCCATTGTTCATGTTTTATTTTCATCACAGAAACCTTACACAGGAAAAGCAAATGAAAAATATTTCCTATTTGAAAATCATTGATCCTGTTTTAGCCTCATTGCTTCAGTTTTGGACTTCTTTGCACACCATTTTCATGGTGGAGCTTGTGACGCCCATGCACTGGCCCAGTAATCAAGGAGCCTCTCCTCACCACTAGCACCAGTGAGGGACATGCACATTGGGAGGATAACAAGTACACACACAGTAAAGTACAACTTCCCTTAAGAGCACACAGGGACCACAGTCAGTCTGGGGCTGTTTTCTCCCTTTCTCTCCACATCCCCAATAAGATTCCCCACTGGCACAGCTATAGGGTCTAGATCTCAGCCTAGTGGTCAAGCTAAAACCTCCAGCACCCTCTCTGTCCAACCAGTGCTTCGTATCCCTGCCCAAGTAGCTGACACACACACACACACACACACACACACACACACACACACACACACACACACACACACACACACACACACACACTTTGATTTGATTTAGATACAAACACACAGACACTTCTGGGGAAGGCTGGCACAAGTTCTCCAGCTGTGTACCCCCTTTATGCCCAGACTATAAGGTGTACCGACTGCCACCAACCACTAATAGCAGCTACTATAAGGCCCTTCCCAAAGAGTGTCCAATTTTACTGTGCAGTATTATTATCCAAATAGTAAGTGTGACTGAGACTTTAAGGCTATTTAGGAGTGGCTAGTACAGTATCCCCAAATGCATGCATAAGAGCTTAAATTATCTCTACACAAAACAGCCACAGTTGAAAGGTTTAAAAGTATGTAATAATAAATAATAAAAACACAAGACAATACTTCTTACTTCATCACAGTGCTAGTCAAGAGTTCAGAGATCACAGAAAAATGCTTAAAATAATACTGTAGAATAGTCTGACAAATATAGAAAACAGCTAGTCTAATCTGGCTAAATTCCTATCTAACTCTAAGAGCAATACTGTTGTAAATAAACTTACATACATACAGAGCAAGGGCAGAGTGCTGGAGTATGATGTCAGATCTGAAGACAAATACAAAATGTTCTCTCTCTCTCTCTGAAATCTGTTAAATTGATAATACATCACTGCTGATTCATTTTAAATTACATCATTCGTGACACTTCTCTGGTTCCCAGGCTAAAAGAAACTCAGAGTTTAACATATCTTTGTAATCGTGCGCCTGCAGGAAGCCACAGCAATAAAAGATGTTTTACATTTAAAATCTAGTAATTAAACTCTTGTCTTAAGACATCCTGTCTCCGAGCTTTGAGATCTAACAGTCATAAAATGCTTTACTTTATCAGCTTTCTTCCAGCAGGGTCCACTGTGGTTACATTTTTGAATTTCAGAACATATAACACAATTTTTCTTATATTTATTTTTCTTACATTTGCAAAAGAGCCTGTGGATTATATTAATATTTACAATGACATAGAGTTATCTACAAAATTCTATCTATCTAGGCTGGCAGCCTTTCAGTTTTTCACAGAGCCAGCTGCTCCACTAGCAAAGTTCAATTAGCTCCCATTTCTTCTTTCTACATTGGGGAAGGTCAGATTCCTATAGCTGCTCATAGGTTATCTAAGCACATTCCTTCTATGCCCCACCCTTCAATTAGAAATCCACCCCCCCATGGTATATCACTGCTGTTTTGCATCTTTTGAAAGGTCCCTCCTTTTACCCAGTCCATAAATTTGCCAGTCTTTTTCCCAAATGTCTCCAGCAAAGGTGAATATACCTTGCATTTGTTAGCTGTTCATTGCCAGCTGCTTTTTACTTACCTTTAGACCTTTCAGGATGTCTGATCAGTTATTAATTTCCTTTTCAAAATCCAAACTGGGACAAATGCTATCCAAAGCCTCATTATCTTGCTGACTAGCCCAAGAGAAGGGATTATCACTCCTGTTAAACCCTAAAGCACATTCAACAAGATCTGTGGCTCATATTCAGCCTTTTTCTCTAGGGTTCAGATTGATGATATTTGTGCTGTTGCTACCTGGTCAAAAGTCCATACCTTCATATTACATTATAAATTGGATATCCAGTCCAAGTCCAGGGCTTCCTTTAGTTCAGCTGTTTTCCAGAATATCCATCAATGAGACCTCTCAAGGGTTAAGTCAATGGAAACTCTGTCCATAGAGGAATGGATGAAGAAGATGGCATCAGATGCAAAAGTTATGTACTCACACTAAGACTGGATCTGTGTTGTCATATACCGGTCATTCCTCTACTACCCTCCGTCCATGCCCCCCCCCATCCTAAAGATTTTTCTTACAAGTTATTTTTTATCATAGATTTCTCCTCTGAGATGGATCTAACTGATGTTCCGTTGGTTCCTGAAGGTTTAAGCTGTCTCTCCATTTACTTCCTTCCTTGGCATACACTTGATCCTTAACCATATTGTATTTTTATGTGCATATATCTTACGTAGGTTTCTTTCTCTTGTTTTTTTTTTGTTTTCAAATGAGTATAAGTGGGCAAAATAGATCTGAGTTAACACACTCTGTGCATAGGAATTATGGATAGGGTGAGAAGCCTGAGTACCAGATCCTAAGGTTTGAAGGGGCCTGAGTCATATCTGACATCTGATCCGAGGCCCATATGTAGAGAATTGAACAGAGTGTGACAACACGTATCTAATGTTATGGTGAGTGTATAACTTTCATTTCAGTTTGAGTTAAGAAGTCTGCAGCTGATGGCAGTTGTGCATTCTCTTATGTTTCCTTGGAGACAATCTGACTGCAGTTGCAAGCAGCTGGTCTTGAGAGTTCTGAGAATTGCTGGCTAAGGGAAATGTAAAATTAAAAGGTACAAGGACAAACAGCTCATTAAAAATAAAAGTTTGAAATTATTGGAAGTGAATAAGAGGCAGCTTTCCTAGCAACCTAAATATTTCGTTGAATTTACTTGAACAGTGTATAATTTCATTTTATTTAAATATAGCCAGCGCAGTTTGTCACAAGACTAAAAGTTAATGTTTTCTGAAAGCCAACATCTGGGAGGGCAATAGAGTTAAGAAAATTACAGACAGCAATCAGTATAAGTGGGAGCATGGGCTTGTAACATGCACTTAACCATGGATGACCTTAATTTTTGGTTAGGTAAAGCCTGTGGTTGTAGCTGTTGACTTGGAACAATTGATGTTAAGTTGTCTATCTCGCCTTTGTTCTTGGTGGTTGGGTTCGGAGCCGATCATCTGCTCCAACTCAGCCATCTTCAATAGCTCCAGAGCTGTTTTCTTGCTCGAGGCTACCCCTTATCCCATAATGCCTAGCGATAGCTACCCAGATCTCGTTTGCCGCTTCAGCTGCGAGGTGTCGTTTTTCTGGCTCAGGCTTGTATAATGTTATTTTGTGTAAATTCTCTCTAGAATTTAACTCTTCTAGTATATTTTTCTGTTTTATTATTAGCGATAGTGTTGTTACTGTTGTAGATAACTGTTTATTCTATAGTATCCCTTTTTTGTAGAACTCATTTAACTTAGAGAGTTCTCCCCACCCCTCCCCCTTCCCCTGGTTAGCCGTTTAACTTAGAGGCTTTCCTACTGTTTTTTTCTTATAGGCTAGCCGTTTAAATTAGAGACTATCCTATTACTTTAAAAAAAAAAAAAACCTTTATCTATATCCTTTCTAGATAGTACTTGTGTGCCTTTTCAGTAGGTGTGCTTTTTTGTAGAACTGAATATTGTTTTTCTTATTGTTGGTTAAATTGGTTGGTTTCCTTTTTCCAGTACAACAAGTCCAAGGAAGCTAAGGTTTCTGGGTTTAAGAAGTGTGACTCACGCTGTCAGTAAATGTCTCACACTTTTTGCGTCTGTTGTTTAGGCGCTGTACACCTGCAGGACTCTTGTTCTGTTTGCCATGCCTTTAGTCCAAGAGTCCTGCAGGAGAGTAAGAATAAGTTGATTCTTAGGGGTCTGTTAAAACCCCAGGATTCACCGGCCAAGAGTTCACAGCCAGTGAAATTCCTAAATCCACTAAGACGTCGGCTCCAATTTCGGAGCCGACTTCGGTACAGGATTTTCCTTCTACGTCGGTTCCGGCTGACACCGACAAGACAACCTCCCTGTCAGCTCCATCAGAGGCTTCGGAGCCGTCGCGGAGCCACAAGAGGCTGAGGTCCCCTTCCTTAGAGTCGGTACATTCGGCTCCTCTGTCTCCTTTACTTCAAAGCGAGAGTAGTCACCGATCCTCTCGATCCTCTAGGCTGTCGGATCATGATGTGGAGAGAGTAGTCAGTAGGTTGCTAAAGTCGCAGGCACTAGCTAAATTGTTGTCCAGCCGTCCTCAACAGGTATCGACTCTGTCCACTTCTCTTGATGTTCCTCCTCCGACTCCAATGAGTTTGGAGCCGGAGTTCGTTGGGGTTCGAGTAGTGGAACCGTCTGCTCCGATAACTCTATCTCCTTCGGTTCCGAAGTCGGCTACGATTCCCTCGGTGGTACTTTCCATGGAGGGATCTGGGCGCCGTGGCTCCCTCGTCGACTCCGAGGGGGCGAGTGACATCGGACCCTTGTCCGACCCCGTTCTCCATCTCGGAGCTTCGGCGCAGGTGAGCTTGGCTCCAACATCGGCCTCGGAACCATCCCCCTCTGTGTGGGGAAAGATTCCTATTTCTTCGGAAGCGGAGCTTTTTCTGCCTCATGGCAGGGACACCTTTGATGTCATGCAGAGTGTGCTGTCCTCTGAGTCAGCTCCACTTTCAGTCCCACCGGCTCCATCCTCTGTAGTGCCTGTGCCAACCTCTGCTCCTCCTCCAGACCCTAAGCGTAGGGAACCGATGCTCCAGGACACCCCATTGGGTGTTTCCTCCTCTTCCGAGGCCTCTCCTGATCACTCAGAGGAGCCCCCTCGGAAGAAAAAGTGTAAGAGGAAGCACATTGACTCCCCCAAGTCTGTCACTTCTGATACAGACTTAGATGATTCGGAAGGGTCCCCAAGATCCCCCTCTGAAGATGTTTCCTTCTCGGACATCCTGGAAATGCTTAAGCAGAGGGGGAACTGGAATCCTCTAGCCCCCACTGAGGATGAGTCTGTATTTCTTGGTGCTTTCGGCTCCCGACCTTCCACCTCCTGGGTTTCTCTGCCTTTCGATCCACTTATTGCAGTGGTGGCTCGAAAGGCTTGGTCAGCTCCGGATACAGTGGAACCAACTCCAAGGAGACCTGGTAAATTCATTATAGCACCCCAGGATAAGCAATTCCTTTCTAAAGGTGTTCCTGTTGATTCCATGTTGGTAACAGCAGCCACCAAAAAAGAGTTAGCGGAGACCTCTTTGTCTGTCCATCCCCCTAACAAGGAGTCTAGGACGATGGACAGATACGGGAAGTGAATGTTCATTTCAGCTACCTTTTCCATGAGGTCACTGAACTACCTATGTCATTTTACCCGACTTCAAAGGGATCTCCTTAAAGAGCTCGGAGATACCCTTCAAGATCCAACAGCTGAGGGAGCACAAGCCAAAGTAGTTTCCCAGCTAGTGACGCTTAATTCTGTAGTTAACTCCTCCATGAAGCTCATTTCCTATGCAGCCGATGGGGCAAGTAGAGCCACAGGTACGGGTGTGGCCCTTAGGCATGCGTGGATGCGGCTGTGTAACTTTGCGGAACCCTTTCAAGCGTCCTTCACCAACACCCCATTTGATGGTTCCTTTCTTTTTGGACCACAGGTGAAAGACACTTTGACTAGGTGTGAGCAAGAAGGCAAGCCTCTCTCTGCTGTGGGAGTCCGTTTTTCCACTCCATCTAGACCTTACCCCAAGGGTCAGAAGAGTGGGAAGATGTGATTCCGTAAATCTCAGGGAGTCTTGCCTGACACACATAGTGATTTTTTCCTCCAGAGGCACAGGGAGAAACAATAATAATAGATGCCGCCCTCATGGCAGACGGGGTCTGCAGAACTGGGGCAACAGAGAATCTTTCTCTGACAAGCCCTTCCAGCATCCCTGAAGGGTTGCCCGGCTGCTCACCTCTGGAGGCAGTCGGGGGAAGACTTTCACTGTACCCAAAAGCCTGGCAAAGTTTAATACAGGACAGATGGGTACGGTCCATTATATCCGGAGGTTACAAAATTCCCTTCCATCGACCCCCCCCCCTTACAGTCAAGGAAGACCCATCCAGATGTTCCACCCAATCTGAAGGAGCAAGCAGTGATAGAAGTTTCAAAACTGCTAGAAAAAAGGGCCATCCAGGAAGTCCCGGCAGACCAGCATGGATCCGGAATTTACTCAAGGTTCTTTTTAGTACCAAAAAAGACAGGGGACTGGAGACCGATTCTGGATCTCAGCAGACTAAACAGGTCTGTACAAAGAACAAAATTTCAGATGGCCACGCTACAGTCCATTCTACCCTTTCTGAGTCAGGACAATTGGATGTGCTCGACAGATCTTTAGGATGCATACTACCATATCAAGATGGACAGGCACTCCAGGAGTTATCTTCGCTTCCGGCTGGGGGCCAGTCATTATCAGTTCAGAGCTCTGCCCTTTGGTCTCACCACAGCCCCCAGGGTGTTCACCAAATGTATGGCAGTGGTCACGGCTCACCTGAGACGTCAAGGATTTCAGGTGTTTCCATATCTAGAGGACTGGCTCCTCACTGCTACCACCAGGCATCAACTCCTACAAGCGTGGGACTACACAATCACAATGTGTACCCAGCTAGGCATTACAATAAATTTTGAAAGGGTCTGCCTTGTTGCCCTGTCAATCTATCGCTTACATAGGAGAAAACTTAGACACAAGGAATATGTTTGCAAGGCTACCACTAGAAAGGGTGTCTGCAATTCGTCAGCAAGTACAAATTCTAATGCAGAGCAAAAGGATCCAAGTCAGGTACGTCCTTCAAACTCTGGGTTCCATGACAGCAGCCATTCTTCTAATCCCACTAGCGCACTTTCATATGAGAATTCTTCAGTGGCTTCTGTTCACGCAGTGGTCTTTCCAAGAGCTACCCATGATTCACATGATCCTGATCACGGATGCATGCAAAAGACATCTTTCTTGGTGGATGGTCTCCCCTCTTGTTACTCAGGGCAGTCCTTTCGTACAACCCCCTCCAGTAGCCACAGTGACGACAGATGCCTCCCTGATAGAGTGGGGGGGGGCATTATTTGGGCAGGACAGTCCAAGGCACTTGGCATCTTCACGAGTACCATCTGCACATAAATGTTCTAGAAATGAGAACCGTGCTCCTGGCGTTGCAAGCCCATCAAGACAAGACTGTCTGCCTTCTGGGACCATTGCTATCCAAATGGACAACATGTCAGTGGTGTGGTACATCAACAAGCAGGGCGGAACCAGATCCTAACCCCTGTGTCGAGAAGCACTCAGACTTTGGCAGTGGGCGATTTCCTCCAAATGTTTTCTGATTGCGACGCACATCCCTGGGAGATCCAACATCATAGCGGACAGGCTCAGCCATGCTATCCTCATGCCTCACGAGTGGTCTCTGAATCAGGAAGTTGCGAATCTTATTTTCCGCAAATGGGGACAGCCTTGCTGCGATCTCTTTGCCACCCCCTTCAACAGCAATTGCAACAACTACTTCTCCCTTCTTCCACTTCAGGGTCACAGTCTCAGAGATGCTCTAGTCCACGATTGGCCCCAGGGACTTCTTTATGCCTTTCCTCCCTTTCCCATGATACCCAAACTTATACAGAAAGCAATATCGTTGGGTTGCAAAATGATCCTCATTGCCCCCTACTGGCCTCGACAGATATGGTTCCCGTTCCTGCACCGTTACCTTCTCGATCAGCCCTGGACTCTGGACCCAATTCCAGACCTCCTGGTTCATCAGTCAGGCAGGTTGCATCAATCCCTCCAAACTCTCCAGCTCACAGCTTGGTTGCTCTACTTCCAACCTTAGCCAGGCTTCCTAGAATTTCCCCAGCAGTCCGTGAGATTATTGTCTCCTCTCATAAGTCTACAACAAGGAAAACATATGCTAGCAAATGGAAACGTTTCTCTTGTTGGGCAGAGGCTAAGAATGTGGATCCTTTTTCAGCCCCAGTCCACATAATTCTGGAATTCTAGCACAACTGTTTCACTCCGGGTCTGCTTCTGCTACAGTTGGAGTACAATTAGTGGCCATTTCTAACTTTCATGTTGGTTTGTCTAATTCTAACATTATGTCTCATAAGCTCTGTAAAGCTTTTTTGAGAGGGACATCTCTTCTTAGGCCTTCAGTGAGAGATCCCCCTCCTCCTTGGGACCTTAATTTAGTCCTAACTTCCTTAATTCTGCCCCCTTTTGAACCGGCAGCGTCCTGCTCGATCAAGTTTCTATTTTGGAAGACACTCTTTTTGGTAGCTATTACTTCAGCCAGATGCATCTCCGAACTTCAGGCACTATGCGTTCATCCTCCCTACTTGGTGTTTCATAAGGACAGGGTTGCTATGAGGACTAATCCTTTGTTTCTTCCTAAAGTCTGCTCAGAAAATAATTTAAACCAATCTATAGATCTTCCTGTGTTTTTCCCTAATCATACCAACAAGGCAGAGTACAAACTACACCAAATGGACGTTCATAGATAATTGCGTTTTTACCTACACAGAATGAAAGAAATAAGGAAATTGGACCATTTATTCCTTTCTTATGCCTTCGGCAAACAAGGTCTCCCAGTTTCCAAGGTAACCTTGTCGAGATGGTTATCACACACTTGTTACCTTCATTTATCAGTTAAGGAATAAAGAGTTACCTGTTTAACCGAAAGGTCATTCTACTAGGGCCTTGGCCACCTCTGTAGCCTTCCAGTCCACGTTGCCCATGGATTCTATCTGTGCAGCTGCCATGTGGGCAAACCCTCATACCTTTATTTCTCATTACAAGCTAGATATGGTCTCCAGGAGCAGATCTGACTTTGGTTCCACTGTTCTGAAGAGTCTGTTCCACTGAGCCACCCAGCATGTTAGGTGCTGAGGACACTGTCCCAACCAGCAAGAATGAAGGTGAGATAGACAACTTAACATAAAGAAGTTATGTACCTACCATAACGTTCCATGTTAGTTGTCTTCATCTCGTCTTCCTTCTTGCGTCCCACACTCCGTCCCCCTGTCCTAGTGGACCTAGAGGAGTTCATGTTTCACTGGCTGTGTGTTCTCTTGTTTTTCCTCTATTGACTTAGATAATATGGTGGGTATAATGAACTAATTATTTTGACTGGTTTATTCTCTTGTTATGTCTGGAGTTAGCTATTTCAAACGAGATCTGGGTAGCTATTGCTAGGCATTATGGGATAAGGGGTAGCCTCGAGCCAGTAAACCACTCTCGAGCTATTGAAGATGGCCGAGTCGGAGCCGAGGATCGGTTCCGAACCCAACCAGCAAGAAGGAAGGTGAGATGAAGACAACTAACATGAAACGTTATGTTAGGTACATAACTTCTTTTTCCTTTCAGGAGGGTAAACATCATTATTTGAAGATGTACATCTTTTTTGTGTTTCTTTAAAGTTAATTGGTTATGGGATGTTCTGGGGTTGTCTGTTTTTTTTTGTTTGTTTTTTTAGGGTTTTCATTAAAACAAAAAAGTCTTGAAAATGTGACAAAGGTTTAAATGGCGAGAACAAGAAACAGCTGTATAAAAGGTCAACCTGCCAAACATTACTGGGTGCATGTAACACAAAACTTGGCAATAGACATTTAAAAAAGCTGTAATGCATAATAGGTAGGAATAATAACTTTTTATCATAATGGCTAAGTCATCCATATTACTTTGAATTGTGAATGACCTCACAGGTATAGACAAAAAAGCAAGAGTAATGAATTATATTAAGAAATGCAGAGTGAAAATAGTAATGCTGCAAGAGACACATTTGAAAACAAATGAGCATGTGAATTTGATAAAGAAAGGATTACAGGATGGATGTTGTGTTGTGTCTTTCGGCTTATCCCGGTCAGGGGTCGTCACAGCCGAACTCCAGTCCGCTAATGTTTAGTAGTGGATTTTTACGTGCCGAGTTACCAGCCCTGACGCACAACCTTCAACAAAGGCACGCCCATTCACGCATGCCTCCACACAGAAGACGCTCTAGCTGAGATGCCTTGCTATGAGGCGACAATGCTACCGCAGCACCACTACCGCGGGTAAAGGATTACAGGATGGATATTCAGCTGAATATCTGAGACAAAGGAAAAGGGGAATACTAATATTGGGTAGAGGAGCTCCAGTAGTGAAAGAAGAAGGAAAAAAGATGTTAGATTTGTGGCAGTAAAGGGATACTTGAAAGGGTGAAGGATTGTGCTGGCATGTATTTATATTTCACCTAAAACTGCTATAATGAAGCTTAAGAAAATTTGGGGAGAAATAATCACCTTTCAGCAGAGAATATTACTTACAGGTGTGGACTGGAACTTGAGTTGCAGTAGTGAGGATATGGGGACCTAGAAGGGAAAATATAACAAAAGGGGTATATTTCTGAAACAAATTTTGAAAATATTTGGTATGGAAGAATTCAGTAATAGGAAATCAGAGAGAATTTACATATTATTCTCCAAGGTACAACAACTGGGCTAGACTAGACAGAAATTATAGTTCACCTGAACATATGCATTTAATTGAAAGCTTCAGCACACATCCAATAACTATTTCAGATCATGCACCAATGACAATTTAGATGAAAATGCAGGGTAATGAAGTAAAAATGAGACTCTGGTGCTTCCTCACCTACCCGTTAAAAAAGAGAAGAATTTAAGGAATGTGTAGTGGAAATTATTTGAGAGGTATTGGGGAAAATAGAAATTTCTTTCAGAAGTTATAGCTAGTAAGTGATATAAAATGAAAGTGAAGTTTAGAAATAGGGTACAAATAAAAGAAAAAGAGAGATGGTTAAGTAGTAACAGAAATTATTTAGAGAGGTTAAAGCATTACAGAATAAGGGAAGCTCACGGAACAAGAAGAAGCACAACTGCAGAGTCCTAAAGAGAAAATAAGGGAGTATCTGGATAATATGCATGGGTTTAGGAGGACTACTGTCAAACAACTGTTTTTTGATAACAACTACAGAACACAAAAACTTTTAGTGCAATGACTTAGGCAATAGAAAATGCAATGCCTTAGGCAATAGAAAATAAAAGGGGTGTTGCCAAACTTAGGGAACCTAAAACAAGAAAAATAACTAGATACGTGTAGAGGTATTAGAGATATTTCTGAAATTTTATGAAAAGTTGTTTAAAGCAGGGAGATCTGGAAATCAAGAAAGAGCACAAATGGAAATATTTAAGGAAGACTTAAATAGATGAGGCTTAACAATTATCCATTAAGATTAGAGGAGATGAGATAAAAATGGTGATGTATACTCAGTCTGCAGGAAAATCTCCAGGAACAAATAATATTCCTGTGGAAGTAGGAGTGAAGTAAGTGATAAAGATCTGAAAGGTTTTAATAGGTTGATATGTTGGTACTAGGCTATCGGCCCTAGGTCCTATACAAGCCTAGCCATAACAATTCCCTGGCTATTTATTTGCACAATATTTGCTTCCCTTTTATTTAACAATTCTTTAAAAGAAGGGGAAGCACCAACATCCTGGAAGATATCGCTGATTGATAAGTATATTTCTTGGCATTTTAACCTTCCAGAGCTCTGCATTTTCTTAATTTTGCCTGACTGAATTATTTTATATATTTTCTGGCATTGTTTTCTGTTTCTCATCTGTCCTGAAACTGCATTGTTTTCTGTTTCTCTTCTGTCTTGAAACTGTTTTTCCCTCTCTCCCACCCTTTTCTAGTGGTGGTGTTATAGTTACTGGCTTTGCAGTTGCCCACCCCTAATGTAAATTTGATCTTTGACACCCCTCCCAGTCTAGTGTTCATGCTACTTAATACAGAGAGAACATTTGAGAAGGCCAACCCACTTAGGTTCTTATCCTTGAATTATCTTCTGCTCCTCCTTCCTCTCTCCTTGCACTTTACTAACAAAAACCCAAAAGAAAAAAAATTGCACTTTATTCATCTGCTTTTACTGTATTTGTGTTTCTTCCTACTTTATTACTTTATTTTGCTTTTGCCTCTTCTTAAAAGTGTATTTATTCTGCTGCATTTATTACTGCTTGTAGAAGCGTGATTAAATTGTAAATGTTATTCTAGGCCTTTTGGTTTAAGCACTTGGGCTTCAGACCAGTTGTTTTACATTACACATTTACACAGCCTATCTGGACCTTGCCAAGGCCATTGACACCATCCCCCACTCTGGAATCATATATAAACTTACTAAGCTGGGCATTAATCCCTACATCACTCTATGGGTTGCCAACTAGCTTACTGACAGAACCCACACTGTAAAAGTAGCCAACTCCAAATCCAGCTCCAGACAAGTGACAAGTGGAGTACCTCAGGGTTCAGTCCTGGGACTGCTCTTGTTTGACATCTACTTCTCTGAAGAACAGGCCAACACTAAGGGACTCTGGCTAACAAAGTCCACAGATGACTGCAAACTGGGAGCCATTATTGAATCCCCAAATGATATGGATATTATACAAAAGGGCCTTACAGAAACAGATGCTTGATGCCAGAGCCATGGGCTCAAGCTCAATGCAAGAAATGTATAGTTATCCCCTTTGGGGAAAAAAACATGTACCCGTGAATTACCACATAGGTGGCAGTACACTAAACACCGAAAGTGTGATAAGAGACTTAGGGACACAGGTGGACAGTGGTCTCACCTTCGATAACCACATCACCACAACAGTCAGGAAATCCTTCTGTGTGGCACACCTCATCACTAAGGGCTTTTCATCCAGAAAAAAGGAGGTCATTGTCCCATTGTACTTATCCCTCATTAGACCCATTATAGAATACAACGCCCCATTTGGTATGTACCTTTCAAGACATCTGCAATAACTGAAAAGGCAGCAGAAATACCTCACTAAAAGAATCACAGGCCTAAAGCAGATGCCCTATGCTGACCATCTAAAAAAACTCCAGCTATACTCTGTTGCATATCGTCTACTCAGAGGCAATCTCTGCTTAACATACAAGGCCATGTCAAACCTGGAGCTGTTGGACATGCTACACGTAAAGAAATCCCAATCCCTCAGAGCCACATGCTCCAGAGATCTAAACCTTGTCATCACAATGAATAAAACATGCTGGAGGGATAGGTTCCTGACCCAGAGACGCCCCAGACTCTGGGATAGACTGCCCATACATGTCAAGCAGAGCGCCTCTTTGGCCCTCTTCAAAAGGAACCTTGATGATTGGATGGGAGATAGGAAAGTCACCCCAAGGGATCATGTCAGTTGCCCTGCTAGACAGTGGTCCAGGGAAGTAAATATTGTGGGAAGAAATAGCCAGGGAATTGTTATGGCTAGGCTTGTATAGGCCCTAGGGCAGATAGCCTAGTACCAACCTATGAAAATTAAGAAGGTTTGTGGTCTGCACTGTTGTGGCAGGACAGGTAGCTTACATCCCTCTAAGTTGGGAATTGCTGACTGAAGGCTCAGTGTCAGTTATTCTAAAAGTGTATTAGTTCTGGTTTAAGCACTTTTTTATTTTCCATTAAGAAGTTTTGTGGTCTGCACTCTTGTGGGAAGGAGAGGCTAGATTATGTCCTTCTGAGCTTGGAATTGCTGGTTAAAGACTGCTTATTTGAACTGTTTCTTTCTGTTCCCCTGCACCCTAGTGGCAGGAGTGTGCAGTTAGAACTTGTCTGATTGAAGACTGCTGGAACAGGGCTCAGTTTTGAGCTTTTTTACTGGTTAATTGGGTAATTTGTTCAAATCAGTTTGCTCGTTTTCTATTGTTATATAAAAAATTGCACTTTATTCATCTGCTTTTACTGTATTTGTGCTTCTTCCTGCTTTAGTCCTTTATTTTGCTTTTGCTGCCTGTTCTTAAAAGTACTTAATTGCATTTATTCTGCTGCATTTATTACTGCTTGTTAGTAGCCTGATTACATTGTAGCTGTTATTCTAAGCCTTTGGTTTAATCACTTGGGCTTCAGACCAGTTGTTTTACATTAAGAAGGTTTGTGGTCTGCACTGTTGTGGTAGGACAGGTAGCTTACATCCTTCTAAGTTGGGAGTTGCTGATTGAAGGCTTACTGTCTGTTATTCTAAAAGTGTATTAGTTCTAATTTAAGCACTTGGGCTTCAGGCCAGTTATTTTACATTAAGGTGTGGTCTGGACTCTTGTGGGAGAAGAGGGTAGATTCTGCCCTTCTGAGCTGGGAGTTTCTGGTTAAAGGCTTACTGTGCTTGCTTATTTGAACTGTTTCTTTCTGAAATTGGTATGCCTTGTTTGCTGTAGCATAGACTAGATTCAGACCTGCTGAATCTAGCTGTGTTTGTGTAACTTGAACACTAATCCAGGCCATCTTTTTTGGAGAAGGTTCCCCTGCACCCTAGTGGCAGGAGTGTGCAGTTAGAACTTGTCTGATCGAAGACTGCTGGAACAGGGATCATGTTTTTAGCTTTTTTTGGTTAATTAGTTAATTTGTTTAAGTCAGTCTGCTCATTTGCTACTGTTAAATTAAAAAAAAAATACATAGACTCTTAGCTAGGGTTAAACTGTTTCTGGCGCCATAAAGTCTGCTCTTCAAATTATTCCTTAGAACTAGCCAGTTTTTTTTAGTTTTAGCACTCAAATCTGTTTCTTTGAGCTCAGCACTTCTTCATAACTCATCGTAAGTACTAAATAAGCTACACATTACTACAGCACTCAACTTTCTTCACTTATCTAGAGGAAAACAGTTTTTAGTACTTAAAAAAATAAGCACCTATCCAGGCATGTCTAAGGGTCATCTCCCGATGTTTTCTCCTGTTTACCTGATTAATCTGGGCATCCTGGGGCAATGCAGCAATTGCCTCATGTACACAGACAACCTTCTCCTCCTACCACCCAACACTACAACCTGTGAGAGATGCACTTATATAGCCAAACTGGAAGCAAAGCTCTCTTCTCCCAAGACTGGACTAGACAGTCAAGAGGAGAAGGTAAACACTTGCACCACACCACACTCATCACATAGTCCCTCAAAACCTACACCACCAAAGCACACACATAGAAACACAAAACACACACCTACATTCACGGAGGCTCCCAATAAAAATCTGCTCAAGCAACAGAGACCTCCAAAGCAGAAACGCAAGCAATCTCCACCCCCCAACACAACCCAAATGACATATAGCCCACAAACTCAGTGTGCCACTCAACCACAGCCCATAAGGCATAACGTACCCAACACTCTAGTCATAGGTGACTCTATAGACAGGCACACTGATGTTCCACTCACCAGGCTAAACAAGGAGAAAGTTACTGTCAAATGCCTGTCCGGATGCCAGGATCCACCAGATAATGCATGCATTCAGTTCACTCCACAAGTACAAATATGACTCTGTCATTGTCCATGTTGGTGTGAATGACCTGAGACGTACCTCCCTGGACTACATGAAGAGAGACATGGAGGAGTTCTCTGATCTTGTAGCCCAGGCAGGTATGACCCTAGCCCTGAGTAGCATCCTGCCATCACCCAGAATAATACCACAGTGCAAGGACAAATGATTGACTTCAACAATTGGCTAAGCTTCTGGTGTCATTCTAAGGGGATCCAGTATCTGTCTGCCTGGGATGACATGATCGACTGACCACGATGCTTTGCCAGAGATGGCCTGCACCTGTCGCCCTTGGGATTCCGGATACTGGCTAAGCCTCTTGCCACCCCTATAGTGCCTTTTTAGGCAAGGTTCAAATGACAAATTCACCACCGTAACAGGTACAAGCAAGCAAAATCTGAGGGAAATGCTACTCAATGCTAGAAGTCTAAACCTCAAAATGCACTCACTCGAGGCACTCCTTAAAATGGAGAACATCGACATCTGGGCAGTGACAGAGACCTGGTTCAAGGCTCCAGCAGCCCTGCATTACCAGGGTATAATTCATACCACACCTTTCGATCACCTAAACTGGACCAAAACACTAAAGGCAGAGGTGTCCATATTCATTAAGGATATCCACATCTCCAGGCTAGTTGCTCAGCATAATGCATCCGAGATTATCCAAGTGTAACTAACTCTGGGCAAGACCGCAGTCCAAATTGTAGCTTGCTACAGATCCCCCACCTAGCCCCAGGATTCCCACTCCTCATTTCTTGATACACTGGAAAATATTGGGGTACAACCCAACACCCTAATAATGGGCGATTTCAACTACCCCACCATTAACTGGAAAACTCATGTACCAACTCTTTTGCTCAACGTTTTCTGGAAATCATAAATTCCAATGCCTTGGATCATCTTATCCACACCCCCACCAGGGGCAGCAATATCCTAGACCTGGTCATTACCAACATGGGCGACCGGTGTTCCACACCAGAGGTCATTTCCTCGTTGGTCAGCTCTGACCACAAGCTAATCACCCTAGACATCCACATCCCGCCCCCACCCCCCATTAGGGAAACCACCGTAAAAAATTTATCCCAAGCCAACTTCACGCTTCTTAAGACAGAAGTGGCAAACTTCACGACACCCATGCAGATGGACAGTAGAGGTGCAACTGTTGAATCCTACACAAATGCACTTTATAAGCACTTACATGAGTGCATGGATCGTGCTATCCCTAACAGAACCAAGATGCTATCCTCCAAAAAAAGGAAGCCAATCTGGTGGTCCCCTGCCATAAACAAACTCTACAACAGAATAAACTGTTGCAAAAAAGAGTAAAATCGAATGATTGGAGGAGCTCCCTGGTCAGCCTCAGTAAGAAGCTGAGATCCCTCATAAAATCCTCCAAAGCTAGCTACGAAAACAAAATTGTCACTGATTCTAAAGACAACCACAAAGCATTCCATGTAAAGAATCTCAGTGGCAACACTCAGATCTGCTCAGAGTTATAGCACAATGGCACTAAATATACAGAACCAACAGATATTGCCAACATCCTGGCAGATAGGTTCAGTGCTAACTTTAACCCCCTCTCAACCCCTAAAGGGCCCATCTCTATACCAGAAGAATGCAAAGTTCCTGTAATCACGGCTGCACAGGTAAAAAACGCACTCTCCAAAGCCAAGAATACAGGATCCATGGGACCGGACAACATCCCAGACTGCGTTCTACCTGAACTACAGAACAAACTGGCGCTCCACCTAAGTACCATGTTCACTCATAGCCTCACCTCAGGCTTTCTGCCCACTGAATGGCACACAGCGACGGTTATCCCACTCCACAAAGGGGGAGCCACCATGGACTCCAGGAACTACCGCCCCATTAGCCTGATGAGCCTGGTCTACAAGGCCATGGAATGTATCATCATGGAACTTATAAACAAAGACATTGGTAATCTCCAAACTCTGAACTCCACCCAGTTCAGGTTTGTAAAAGGCAGATCATGTCTCCTAAACCTGATAGACTTCTTTGAAGCAGTCACCAAAGCCGTAGATGAGGGTAAGGTGGTTCACACAGCCTATCTAGATCTTGCCAAGGCTTTCGACACCATCCCCCACTCTGGAATTATAGATAAAGTCACTAAACTAGGTATAAATCCGTATGTCACAAGATGGGTTGCCAACTGGCTCACTGACATAACCCACACTGTGAAAAGTAGCAGACTCCAAATCTGACTTCAGACCAGTGACCAGTGGAGTACCACAGTGTTCAGTCCTGGGTCCTCTCCTGTTAGCCTGTACTTCAGAGAAGTAGATACCAAACACAGAAGGTCTTTGGCTAATGAAGTTCGCAGATGACTGCAAACTAGGAGCCATAATCAAAACTCCTAATGATGTGGACATCCTACTAAAGGGCCTCACTGAGATAGATGCCTGGTGTCAAAGCCATGGCCTCAAGCTCACTGCCAAAAAGTGCATTGTCATCCCCTTTGGTAAAAACTCTGTACCCATGAACTACCACATAGGCGGTGGTCTACTTAACACCAAAAGTATGATAAGAGACCTTGGGACACAGGTGGACAGTAGTCAGGAAATCCTTCTACGTGGCACACCTCATCACAAAAGACTTCTCATCCAGGAAAAAAGAGGTCATTGTTCCCCTCTACTCGTCGCTCATTAGACCCATTATAGAGTAGAACATCCTTTTTGGTATGTACCTCACAAGACATCTACAACAACTGGAAAGGCTGCAGAAATATCTCACAAGGAGGATTAACGGCCTCAAACAGATGCCCTACGCAGACCGTCTCAAAAAACTCCAGCTTTACTCCATTGCATATCGCCTACTCAGAGGTGATCTCTGCCTAACATACAAAGCTATGTCAAACCCAGAGCTGTTGGACATGCTCCACTTAAAGAAATCCTAATCCCTCCGAGCTACACGCTCTAGGGACCTAAACCTTGTCACCACAATAAACAGAATATGCTGGAGAGATAGATTCCTGTCCCAGAGACTTCCCATACTCTGGAACAAACTACATATCTATATCAAACAAAGCTGCTCATTAGCACTCTTCAAGAAAAATCTTGATGACTGGATGGGAAATAGAAAATTCACCCCGGGGATCACTTCTGTTGCTCTTCTCAACAGAATCACAGGAAAATAATTTTCTTGGGTTGCAAAAGTCAGGGTACCTTTTTGGCTAGGCTTATATAGGCCCTAGGACCAGTAGCCTAGTACCTACCTATGAACCTAAGAAAGCTGTGGTGAGTCTAATACCTAAAGGTGGTAAAGACTCCTCAGGCCCAGCTTCATATAGACCCAGTTCAATTTTAAATCATCATTATAAAATGCTTATGTCTAGCTTGAACAATGGCAAGTATTACAAAATTGATCGATATGGATCTGTGTGGTTTTGTGGAGGGGAGGCAAATATTTGACTACATTAATAGAACAATGATGATCCAGCAGAAAATACCACAGTTGTTGGTGGGTCTTGATGCAGAGAAAACTGTGATTTTATGATTAGGGCAATGGAAGTGTTTGCATTCCTTGACACAATAATAATGTTAATTAGAAAGGTATATGAGGGATCAGAGGCAAGAATTTAAATGGAAAGATTCTGCTCTGGTAAGTTGTTTCTGAACAGAGGAACCAGACAGGTGTGTTCTCTTTCTCTTTTGTTATTTGCTTTGTGTTTAGAGCCATTAGCCAAGAAAATAAGGGACTCAGGAATTCAAGGATATAATTGGTATGGTAATCAAGAAATACTGACTTTATTTGCAGACTGTTATTTTGTTCCTGATAAAACTGGGAAAGGACATATCAACGCTGTGAAACATTTTGAGATAATTTCAAGTTGTTTCAGGATATAAAATTAATGAAGATAAAACAAAGGCTATGGTTGTAAGGGTATAACCAGGCATATTCTTTGTACTCTCTACAGTACATGTTTTTCTTTGCATTACTCAGAAGCATTGTAACTTTTTTCTGGCTGTATTATATCTACAGTTATTTAAAGTAATGCGGATAACAACAAGTACTTAATTTGCTCACAGACAAGATTGCTAATGTAAAAAAGAATATCTTTAATGGTTTTAGAGGGAACCATTGAAAATGTTATGCACATTTAACTGTCAGGGACAACATTTTGAAAGATGTGTCCATTTTTTTTAAATGTCAGGTGGGTTGGAGGGCAGCAAAAAGAGTTTGTGAGTACAAAACTGAATTTTCTGGCAACACCCCTGTATGGCTCTAAATATGTACCTATACATGAAGTGGTTCAACAACACTCATATTTAGAGGAACATAACAAAATTAATTATTTAATAGTATGGAATAAAAAAAGCTTCTGTTATGGCAGCTAAGGATATTTGGGAAGAGACCAAAAAGATAGTACAAAAAATGAAAGACTGAGAAACTGGAAGCTTTTATTTGTGGATATGGATTGCAAGATATAAGCAGTGAAAATGTTTTAGTCCCTTTAGGTTTATATACAAGTCAGGCATATTTTTATCAACCAGAGGAGAATTTGTGGACAATAATTAATAAAGAGCTGGAGGAATTTATCTGGGCGGGGAAGAGGCAAGGGTCAAGTGGGATAAGTTGATCCTTCCAGTACAGCAATCTTGTTTATGATTACCTGATTTGACAGGATATTTTAGAGCTACATAATTACGCCTCCTATATACAACACAAGCAGAAAGCTATAATTTAAAATGGAAAAAGATGATGATGAAAGGGGGAAATTCAAGAACTAAGGAATGAGAGTGACATTTTAACTACAGATCCTTAAGGAGAACAAAAGAAGCCTTATCGAGTATTATATTCATAAAGTTGCAGAAAGTATTCTAAGAACTAACCAACACAAGAATGGAGAAAGGAGATTTTGCTGATAAGGATGATTGCAGTTTGGGGTACAGAGAACTGGCAAAAGGGGCTGCAATTTACCAGAGTAAACTGGCAAAGGAACCAACTTATTGGGAACAAATAACTAGAGAAGGAACGGTACCATAATGGAAAGTGGGCAAGAAGTCATTTGAACTGCAAGCTAGAGACTGCCTTCCCTACCAGGGTTGATATCAGAGTACAGGCAAAGAGAAAGGGCTAGGAGAATCCTAAGTGAAAAACCTGGTCTGGTGGAGTTTATAGTTGAATTTAGAGCAGAAGCTGCTGTTAAAAAAAGATAATTAGTAGAGCATATAAAATATTGCTTAATAACTATAGAAATCAGTCAGAGGAGTTTAGAAAAGATTGAGAAGAGAAATCATTAAGCAAGGAACAGTAAGAGGACATCTATTTATTTATTTTTTTTATTTTACATTTGTTAACCGGGGGTGTCTGACTGAGCTGAAAAGGCCCTTTTTCACCAGAGGCCTGGGGAGAAAAGCTCCACAAAGAAAAATTACAGACACATTTAGTTATTTAGACATGGTCAGTATACACACAAATTACAAGAGACATGTTTTTACAGTGGTATGCGGCACATAAACAGTTACAGTGGAGAGAACAAACAAAAAAATATTAATTTTAAAAATAAAGGTAATTAATAGATTTGTGATGTACAGCTGAAATTTGGAACATAGGTAGAATACATACATAGTACACAGGTGCTGTACATACATTGTAGATTAGCCAGTGTTTGTGAGTAAGATTGAAAACTATTATCAAGTGCTCTAGATTTAGTATGTATATGTTATCCGCTTTCACTAGCCTGGGGAGCAATCATGGCACTGCCAACTTTGCTTGAGATGTTGCCTGATGAGGTCTTTAAAGGAGGCTTTGGATGATGTGTTTTGAAAGCTAGTAGGGACAGAGTTCCATTTTTTAGCCACTGAACTACTATATAGTGCATCTCCAAAGTTATTGTAGCTGTTGGTGACTTCTAGTAGTAGTTTACTTGATGATCTAAGAGGCCTTTTGGCTGAGTGATGCTGTACTAGGTTTTTGAGGGCAGGACACTTATTGGAGAGGTAATAGATAGAATGACAGAGGCAGAGCTTGATTGTAGGTTAGGAGGTTGGGCAGTTCAAGCCAGTGGAGCTGTCTCAAAGCAGTACAGTGATGAGTTCTGTATGAGCATATGTATGCCTCCCACATATGCAACAAAGTCTAGAAGATTTAGGATTTCAGTTTGGAAGTGTTTGCATAGGTATTTTTATACCCTAAGCAGAATTTTTTCTCTTGTAGATGGCAAATGTTGGAGGTGTGACATAAGAAAGCGGCAACTGGGAACATATGTTTTGGGAATGGAATACGTTAGCAGACTTTAAAAATTCCCTAGAGAGTTCTCTTGTCAGAAAAATCGGGTGAGCAAATGGGTGTAACTAAGGAAATGATTCTTTTGGGCTGGGACATAGGATCTAAATTGTGTAAATGTAGTATGGCCTTGCTAAGTTTAATTCTGGGAACTGCCAAAAAAACACTTACTAGAAAATGGAAATCAAAGTCTAATACTGTATTTGAATATTGAATACAGAGATAAAAGAACTGGAAGTGGGATCTTTAGAAAATGGTAGGACATTGCATGGAAATCAATGGAAACTTTTGGAAAAATACATGCATAATAATGTTCTGGAGGAGGAATGAGGTTTAAGGGAAAGCAAGGAATTGAACAATTTATGTAGTGTTGGCTTAATATATATACAAAAGAACATATGTGATTTATAATGTATGTAACTGGGAGTAAGTTAATATAGTTTTTCTTTTATATAAATGTATGTTTGCCTATGTCGTAAGTGATAATTTAATAAAGGTGTTAAAAATTTGTTTTACAATAAATTTACTTTTGCAAGCTGTGAACTTTACTGTTGCTCTTTGCAATTTCTTGATCATTATGTAATTATCATGTTCTGTATTATTTCTTTACTATTATGCATTTGACATAACTGAAGTAATATTTATGTTAATGTTAACTTGCTATTGCTGTACATTCTCTTTATGTAACTTTTCATTTCACTGAAACTGTTTTTGCTAGTTATGTTGCACTGTATTTCATTGTAACTGCTGTTGCCACTTGGCTCAGGTTGTGACTAAAAAGGGTCCAGTACCTGTCCACTCATCTAATTAACAAAATAAACAAAAGGTTGCACATGCTACATTCTTGTTTATAAATAGATACAACCAAATCAGCTTCCTTAGCTAGCTGCAGAGCAGGTTATAAAACCTGAGCATTACCAGACTGTGAATACAGCATGTAGAATATATGAGTCTGAGAACAACAGAAACATATGGTGTATGTTATAACTATGAGATTTGTCTATTTGCTGTGACACAGGGTAACTTCTTGCATGCTAGATATGACAAAATAGCATAAGTTAACATAATGGCATAATTTGATGTAGCGTTGATAGGCAACATTTTTCTGTATAGAAAATAATACGATTGAACTTTACTTTGTTTTAAATACCATATTTTATTTTACTTCAGCTGCCACAGACCTGTGCAGTTTTAGGTCAACTGAAAAGTAGAGTACTGAACCCTTTTTCAAACTGGATTTCAAATTATGTCTTCAAAACCCTCTACAAGAAGCCGCCAGTGAGAAGTTCATTATTAAAACTGTGGTAATAATTTAAGAGGCATTTTCTGTGAATTTTACTTCATGGATTGTTTCAGCAATCAAGTTTTCACATCTCTGTGAAGAGCCAGTGGCATCGCCACAGTGTTATTCACTAGGGAACACATGCCAAGGAGAGCGTTGCATGAAATCTTCTGAAAACAACTGTGTGAGGGAGTTCTGTCATAACCCAGACTCTGCTCAAGGTTTTGTCATACCTATGCACCATCAAATCACTTTTCTGGCAAATTGGGGTATTACATCATCCTTTTGTCTTGAAGCTAGTTTTGTTTTCCATAAGGTATTAGCAAAACTTTCTAAACTGTAACATTGCAAACAAATTTCCAATTATAACAATTCCAGACTGAACAGAGTTGATAAAAAATTAAGCAATCAGTATACATGTTTGTCTTTTTTTCCACGTCTTAGTAACATTCTGAAAAAGAAAAACATTCAAGTTGTATTTATTATAAACAGTTTTCTGTTTATAAACCATTGGTGACCTAAGAAGCAAAATCTAATCTCTGGCAAAGCTCCATTCAGGTGAATTGCCATAACTACGTTGATTATCATACACTGCTATATGTGTAAACCCTAACTCATCAATCATTTTAGAAAGGCTTCAAAAATGAACACTGATGAGTGAAGTTATAACCTTTCATTACTTTGTCATCTTTGAACTCTTAATTTATTTATAGAGTATAACCCAGTACTCTAGGTCTGTACACTAATCAATGCTGTGTCTTACTCATTTTAACAAATAAATTGCCCTTTCTGCAAGCTCGAAGACTTCTGGTTGGCTCGAGGCTAAGCAAATGTCCCACAGTGCACCAGTACAAATCCCAGATCTCGTTTGCCGCTTCAACGAGTTTGGTTGTGCTTCTCTTGGCTCTGGCTAAGTGTTAAAATTCTTCTATTTAAATTTTGTATTACAGTTATTACAGTGTTGTAAGGTAATATTATCTTAGGCAATAGTGTTGTTTGCCCTTTTCGGTGCATTCTTAGCTTAAACTTGTTAGTTTGGTATCCTGTGTGCCAGTTTAGAATTCTTGTAGGCGCCATTGTGCTTTTTTCTTTATCAGGTAGTTTGTTAGTTTGTGGCGGTTTTCCACGGATAGTTAACAGGGGCTCCTTTTATTCTATTGTCTTTCTAGACCGTTATTGGCAGCTTAGTTTCCTTAATCTGAGATTGTATTTTTGGCGGGGATCCACTGGTTATTTGCTAAGGGTTGGAGTTCCTCCCTTAGTACGTTAGTTTTTTCTTCTAATTGCTCCACATAGAGTTATCTACAGTTTTCTGTGTGTGTGCATTTTCTGGTCTGTTTAAATTAGAAGACCCATTGTCTGTCCCACCCGGCTAGGCCCGTTGGACCTACTCCTTGTGGTACTTCTTTCTGTAAGGCTAGGCCTGTTTTAGTTACAGGACCTAAAAATTGTTATCACATAGAGTTATTTACAGTTTTCTGTGTGTGTGCGTTTTTCTGGTCTGTTTAAATTAGAAGACCTAGTTTCTGTTCCACCGGGCTAGGCCCGTTTAAGTTAGAGGACCTAGTCCTCGTGGTACTTTCTTCTGTAGGGCTAGGCCCGTTTTAGTTAGAGGACCTAGTCCTCTTCCCTCATTCTTCTTCTTCTTCCTTTCGTGTGTGTGTGCGTGTGTGTGTGTGTGTGTGTGTGTGTGTGCGTGTGTGTGTGTGTGCGTGTGTGCGTGTGTGCGTGTGTGTGCGTGTGTGTGTGTGTGTGTGTGTGTGTGTGTGCGTGTGTGTGTGTAATGTCTAAAGAGAGTAAGGAGCACAAACCTACAAACCTTCGGGTTTTAAGAAGTGCATGAATGTGTGTGTGTGTGTGTGTGTGTGTGTGTGTGTGTGTGTGTGTGTGTGTGTGTGTGTGTGTGTAATGTCTAAAGAGAGTAAGGAGCACAAACCTACAAACCTTCGGGTTTTAAGAAGTGCATGAATGTGTGTGTGTGTAATGTCTAAAGAGAGTAAGGAGCACAAACCTACAAACCTTTGGGTTTTAAGAAGTGCATGAAATGCTCCCAAAAGATGTCTTTAATGGATGGCCACAGTAGCTGTGTCTACTGTTTAGGGGCCATCCACCTACAGGAATCGTGCTTGTTCTGCCATGCTTTCTCTCCTAGGGCGTTACAGGAGAGAAAGAACAAGCTTATACTCAAGGGTCTACTAAAACAATCTTTTGAGGAAGTTCTATCCATTTCTTCAGCTTCCTCCAAGTCTGGCAAATCTGAGTCTTCAAAAAGGCCTTCTCCGGCACCAACTGGTGTCTTGGAGCCGCCTTCTAAACAGTCAAAATCTGCCTCCTCGACTCCACTGCCTTCGGAGCCGAAGGAGAGTACTATTGTGGTGTCAGAGTCGGTTCCAAGTGTTTCAGAGCCGATCTCGGAACCGATTGAATCAGCAATTGAATCTGCTTCTCCGAGCCATGTCTGTGGATTCCCTACCGGTTTCCGTGCTACTAAAGTCTCCAGTGCCCCCTAGTTCAAGATCCCCTACTGTGTCTTCCATATCTTCCAGGAGCCTTTCGGAAGAAGATGTGGAGAGGGTAGTGTTGAGACTCCTGAAGTCATCTACCTTACCAAAATTATTGTTGGCTTCGACCCAGTCGGCTCCAGAGCCACTCGATCCAGCTTTGCCCTTGTCTGCTATTCCTCCTCCGAGCCATGTTGGCCCTTCGGAGCCAGAGTGCTTGGTGTCACCAGAGGTATTATCAGTTTCAGCTCACGTTGTCGCTGTTTTGGAGCCGGGTTCGGCTCCGACACACTCGGTGCCATCCGTCGTGTCCAGAGGCCAAAGCTCTCCTGTCTGTGCCGAAAGGGAGGGTTGGAATTGATCTTCTTCGATTCTGAGCCTTCCTCTCTGTGCATCAGCCAGGGTGAGCTCGGACCCTGCATCTATCTCGAAGCCGACGGCTCTGGTTCCGACATCAGCCTTTGTCACTTTGGAGCGGGGGAGGTCTTTGGAGCCAGAGAGGTCAGCATTTGAGATGATGAGGAGCATGCTGTCTCATTCTCCATCCCCTGCCAGTGGTACCAGCATTCTTCTCCCAAGAGCACCCACTTCGACCTCAGCCCCTACTCTCTCCAGAGAGAGCAGAGACCCCAGCCTCAGGAGCCATCGGATGGTGGCCTCCACTCTTCCGAGGCCTCCCCGGAATGCCCTTTTGAGGAGCCTCCTCGGAAGAGGCTATGTAAGAGGAAGCATGTTGACTCCCAGGATGAGTCCTTGACATCGGACACTGACCTCGAGGAGTCGGAAGGGTCCCCCAAGTCGTCCTCTGATGATGTCTCCTTCTTGGACATCTTGGAGATTCTTAAGCAGAGGTGCGACTGGCCCACAGTCAACCCTTCTGATGAAAAGTCGGTGTACCTGAAGGCTTTCGGGTCTCAACCTTCTGCCTCTTGGGTGTCTCCACCTTTTGACAAACTAATGGATCTAGTTAGTTGAAAGGTGTGGGATACTCCTGATGCCATGGAGCCAGTCCCCAGGAGACCCAATAAGTTTCTGTGTGCCCTTCCCGGTAAAGAGTTTTTGTCTAAGGGCGTTCCCGTAGATGCTATGGTGGTGGCGGCGGCCACAAAGAAGGAGCTGGCAGAGACTTCTTCCTCTGTTCATCTGCCAAATAAGGATTCTCAACAGATGGACAGATTTGGGAAGCATATCTTTAGTTCAGTGGCATTTACCCTTCAATCGTTGAACTATCTCACTCACTTCCCGAGATTACAGGGGGATCTTCTCAAGGAGTTAGGAGATTCTATACAAGGTGCGTGTACTGAGAGAGTCCCTGACAAGATTTCTGCTCAGTTGTCCACCTTAAATTCTATAGTTAACTCCTCCATGAGGCTTATCTCCTATGCGGCTGATGGAGCGAGTAGAGCAGTGGGTTCAGGAGTTGCCCTGAGGCGTCACTCCTGGATGCGCTTGTGTAATTTTGCGGAACTGTTCAAGTCTACTTTCACCAATGCCCCATTTGATGGTTTCTCATTGTTTGTTTCCAAGGTGAAGGATGCACTCACTTGGTGTGAGCAAGAAGGAAAGACGCTTTCTGCCGTTGGAGTATGTTTTACTGTTCCCTCGCGACCATACCCCATAGGTCAAAGGGGTGGTAAAATGTGGTTCAAAAAGTCCCAGAGGGTCTTTCCGGACACACAGGGTGAATCCTCCTTCAGAGGCAGAGGAGGAGGAGGAAATGGGAGACATCACCCTAGAGGCAGGGGCAGTCCACAATACCAGCAAGGTCATGATTCCTTTCTGGGACGGCCCTATCAGCGCTCCTGATGTGAGGCCTGACTGCGTTTCTCTGGGGCCGGTCAAGGGTCGCATTTCTTTGTATCCAGAAGCCTGGCTAAATATCACTCAAGACAAGTGGGTACAAAGAGTTGTTACCAGCGGCTATACCAGGTCTACTTTAATTAAACGAAAGCGGAATCCATCGAATATGAATCATTCGACACATAAACAGCGAAATGCGATAATGTCAAACACGCAGAACCACAAAATTTAAACATCAAAACCGCAATAGTCGTCCAACTCCACCGCCCGTAACATACTACCTACGCAAACACAACAACAAAAAACACATACATACACTAACCAAAACCCTACTACTAACCCTAAATTAAAGCACCAAAACCCCACTTGTAACCCTACACTAAACCCCACATACACAACTATCTATGCACTACCCTTAACCCCTCCCTAACCCTAAGGTCCGTAACTACCGCACTCTTAACCTACAGAACTATACCCACACAAAGTTAATATTCCACACACATACACTTAACAAAACCCTACACTAAACCTTACATACATTACCTATCTATGCACTTACCTTAACCAACACCCTAACCCTAAGGTCCGTAACTATCGCACACTTGCCTTACGGAGCTATACCGCAGATGGGCCCACTATGGCAATTCGACATTTCCGATTTCGCTATTTAGTGCGTTTGACATTTCCGCATTTCGCTGTTTGTGTTGACCGATTCGTATTTGACAGATTCTGCTTTCATTTAATTAAAGTAGACCCGCTGTATCATACCCTTTTCCCTTCCACCATTTGTTCCCAAGAAGATCCCAGATGTACCACCCAATCACAGGGATCAGGCAACTGTGGTGATCAACAAGTTGCTTTTAAAAAGAGTCATCCAGTCCATCACAGCAGACCAGATAGGATCTGGAACTTTCTCCAGGTTTTTTTTAGTACCAAAACAAACCGGAGATCGAAGAACAATATTGGACCTCAGCAGGTTAAACAAATCTGTGAAGAAGGACAAGTTTCAGATGGTAACTCTGCAGTCGATACTCCCATTGTTAGGGAAAGACTATTGGATGTGCTCTCTAGATCTCCAAGATGCCTACTACCAAATAAAAATGGGCAAGGCGTCCAGGAGCCATCTACACTTCTGGCTGGGAGCCAGTCATTATCAGTTTTGTGCTCTGCCCTTTGGTCTCACCACAGCCCCCAGGGTGTTCACCAAATGCATGGCAGTAGTGACAGCTCACCTGAGACGTCAAGGATACCAGGTATTTCCGTATTTGGATGACTGGCTCCTGACAGCCCCCAGCAGGCATCTACTCCTCCAAAACAGAGATGCCACTATTCAACTTTGTGCTCAGTTAGGGATCTCCATAAATTGGGAAAAATCTGCATTAGTGTCCTCTCAGTCTGTGATTTTTATAGGCGCAGTGGTAGACACAATGAACATGACAGCTTGTCTCCCTGCCAACAGAGCACAAAACTTAATCTTTCAAATTCAACGTCTTCTTATGTTGCAGAAGGTCAAAGCAAAGTGGGTTATATTAGTACCATTAGCCAGGTTGCACATGAGAATTCTCCAGTAGCTTCTGTCTTCCCAATGGTCCTTCCAATATCTCCCACTGAGTCATCCTGTCCTGCTGACGGAATCATGCAAGAAGGACCTTCTTTGGTGGATAGCTCCCAACCAGTTGATCACGGGCACCCCCTTTGTTCATGCCCAACCCGTTGCCACTGTGACCACGGATGCCTCCCAGATCGGGTGGGTGGGGCATTATCTCGGCAGGACTGTCGAAGGCACATGGCAAGAACATGAGGCACGCCTGCATATCAATGATCCGGAGATGAGGGTGGTGCTCCTGGCATTGCAAGCACTTCAAGACCTTCTTCCTCTCGGGACTATTGCGATACAATCAGATAGCATGTCAGTAGTTTGGTATATCAACAAACAGGGCGGTACCAGATCTTACCCTCTCTGTCGAGAGGCCATGCGAGTTTGGGAATGGGTGATTTCTTCCCAGCACTTTCTGGGTGCAACACACATTCCAGGGATGACCAACGTGATAGCCGACAAGCACAGCCGGGTGATTCTACTGCCTCACGATAGTGGTCTCTGAAACAGGAAGCAGCGGAACAGATTTTCTGCAAATGGAAACAGCCTTGCTGCGACCTCTTTGCCAGCCCAGTCAATACCAAATGCAGCAGCTATTTTTCCCTCATTCCCCCTCCGGGGGAGACACCCAGAGACGCTCTGGCTCACAATTGGCCCATGGGACTTCTGTATGCTTTTCCTCTCCTTTCCAAAGTTATTCAGAAAGCCAGTCAGCTGGGAAGCAAGTTGATCCTCATTGTTCCTTACTGGCAGCATCAGGTCTGGTTCCCTTTTCTCGAGCCTCTTCTCCTGGACGATCCTTGGATCCTGGACCCAGCTCCAGATCTGTTGACTCACATGTCAGGTTCACTACATCCCTCAAGCCACACCCTCAGGTTGACATTGTGGCTGCTCCAGTTTCATCCCTAGTCAAGCTTCATGATGCATCATCCTCAGTATCACATATTCTTATGTCCTCCCATAAACCTTCAACTAGGAGGCTGTATGGCAGTAAATGGAAAAGATTTTCTATTTGGGCACAGAAAATGAATGTAGATCCCTACACTGCTTCTATCCCTGTGAGTTTGGAATTTCTCTCTGAGTTTTTCAACAAGGAGCTGCCGCTGCCACTATCAGAGTCCAATTGGCGGTGATTTCTCATTTTCACTTAGGGTTTCCAGATAACAATTTAATGTCTCATAAGCTATGCAAGACCTTTTTGAAAGGAATCACTCTTTTGAGACCACCACTGAAAGAACCTGTGGCTTCTTTGGATTTAAATTTTGTGTTGTCCAAACTGACTTCTCCCCCATTTAAACCTTCACACTCATGTTCATTGAAATGTTTGTCTTGGAGGACTTTGTTTTTGGTAGTTATTATGTCAGCTAGACGGGTATTGGAGCTACAAGCCTCGTCTGTTAAACTACCTTATTTGATCTTTCACAAGGACAGGGTGTCACTGCATACTAATCCCTCCTTTGTCCCCAAAGTTTGTTCCCCTGCTACCTTAAATCAATCCATAGAACTCCCAGTTTAATTCCCTAATCACTGTAATGCAGCTGAATACTGTTATCATCAGCTGGACATTTATAGACAACTACATTTTTATTTACAGCGGACCAAGGAATTTAGAAAAGCAGATTAACTATTCATTTCCTTTTCTGACTCCAGATTGGGCTTACCAGTTTCTAAAGTGACACTATCTAACTGGATTTCCAATTGCATAGCCTTTATCTACAGTTCGGAGGGCAGACCTTTACCCTGCAGGATCAAGGCTCATTCTACCAGGTCGCTGTCTACCTCTGCAGCCTTTCAAGCCAGAGTCCCACTTGGTAATATTTGTGCAGCAGCTACATGGGCTAACCCTCACACTTTTATTACACATTACAAATTGGATTTAGCTTCCAGGGATAGAACATCCTTTGGCTCCACGGTGCTTAGGAGTATTTTCCAATGAGCCACCCAAGAATAAGGCACTAGGGATGCTGTCCCATATGTAAAATTGAAGGTGAGACTGGACTACACAACATAAATACGTTATGTATGCACCATAACGTTCCATGTTGGTAGTCCATCTCACCCTTCATTTTTACCAACACGCCCTCCTGCCCCCATCCTGGAAGATCTGGAGATAACAATAATAATAATTTGGTTATCTTTGGTTGGAGACCCTTTAGTATTTGTTTGTCTGTTTTGGGTTATTTCTTCTAGTGAGCAGCAAACAAGATCTGGGGTTTGTACTGGTGCACTATGGGATACCTGCTTAGCCACAAGCCATCCAGAAGTCTTCGAGCTTGTAAATCGGCCGAGTTGGAGCCGAGGATCAAACTCCGAACCCGTATGTAAAAATGAAGGGTGAGATGGACTACCAACATGGAATGTTATGGTGAGTACATAACTTCTTTTGATTGTGTTTACTGAGCCACTCATATTTGGGGACAATAGTGTCTCTCTCTGCCTCTGGTATCTTACATGTCCTTTATTTACAACTTCTGTTTTGTAATGGCTCTGAAATTATAATCCTTCTCCATTTCGGCATGTATGTACCATTTGCAGAAATGTTTTTTTTCACATTTGCAGTTCTTATAACTTTTTGATAGTAGGATCATAGGACGTTACTAGGCTAATGACTCTTGGGGTCTTACAAGCCTAACTAAGTTCTACCCTTATTTCCATGATCAGCACCTATTGCCCTTGCCCAACAGGGACACAGGTTGAACCCCAGGGTGAATTATTGGTTACCCACACAATCATCCAGATTGCGTTTGAAGAGGGCCAATGAGGTGCTCTGTTTGACATGAAGTGGGAGCCTGTTCCAAAGGTGTGGTAACCTCTGGGAGACAAATTTGTCCCTCCAGCAGGTTCTGTTAATGCCACATACCAGGTTAAGGTATTTAAAGTGAGTAACCCTTGTACCATTTGACTTGCACATATGCAGCATTTCCAATAAAGCAGGGTAAGAGATTGCCTTATATGCAAGGCAGAGATTGCCTCTGAGTAGTCTGTATGAAACAGAATAAAGTGACAGTGATTTCAGATGCTCCACATAGGACAGATGCTGTAGACTTTGAATTTTCCTTGTGAGGAACCTTTGTGGTCTCTCCAGTTGTTGCAGGTGCATGGAAAGGTGCATTCCAAAAGGGGAGTTGTACTTGATTATTGGCCTGATGAGGGAAGAGCACAGGGAAGTTATAACTTCTTTTTTTCTGGAGGCAATGCTGTTACTTATGAGATAAGCAATATAGAATGCCCTTCTTACCACTGTGGTGACATGACGTTCAAAGGTAAGGTTGCTATCAACCTTTGTGCCCAGATTGGTCACCACTGGGTGCATACTTAGGGTGTTGCTGTTGATGTGGTAGTTAACAGGAACATTGCTCTTACTTACCTTACCAGGCTACAACTCATACCATGCATTTCGGCCACAAAACCTGGACTGAAATACAAAAGGTGGGGGAGTATCCATATTCATCAAGGATACCCACACCTCCAGGTTAGGGCACAGCAAGATGCTTCAGAGATCATCCACATGCAACTAACAAAGGGCAAAACTGCTATTCAAATTATAGCTTGCTACAGATCACCCACCATGTCCCAGGACCCCCACTCCGCATTCCTGGAAACACTGGGAAACGTAAAGGTCCTACCAAACACCCTGATATTGGGTGATTTCAATTATCCAAACATTAACTGGGAGAACTACTCAAGTACGAACTCCCTGGCCCAACATTTCCTAGAATTTATAAACTCAAACGCCCTGGATCAACTGGTTAACACACCCACCAGAGGTGACAACATATTGGACCTGGTCATCACCAACATGGGCAACCAGTGTTCCACACCAGAGGTCAACCCCTCGCTGGTTAGATCTGACCATAAACTAATCACTCTGGATATCCACATTCCACCACCACCCCCGGTCAAAGAAACCACTGTGAAAAACTTTTCAAAAGCAAACTTCACGTTACTTAAGACCGAGGTGGGAAGTTTCAAAGCCCCCATGCTAAAGGATAACGCTGTCCAAGCTGCAAAATCCTTTACTAATGCACTCTATGGGCACCTACAAGAATGCATGGATCGTGCTTTCCCAAACAAAACCAAGACTCACTCCTCCAAGAAAAGGAAACCAGTCTGGTGGACCCCTGCCATAAACAAGCTATACAGTAGAAGGAGGAAACTAGTACAGAAAAGAGTACAATCCGAAGAAGGGAAGACATCCCTGATCAGTATCAGCAAGCAACTACGTTCCCTCTTAAAATCATCCAAGGCTAGCTTTGAAAGAAAAATTGCCATGAACTCCAAAGATAACCACAAAGCATTCTTTAGCTATGTGAAGAATCTAAGTGACAATTCTCAGATCCGCTCGGAGTTAGTGCAGAATGGCACAAAATACACTGAACTGACCGATATAGCCAACATCTTGGCAGACAGGTTCAGTGCAAACTTCACCCCCCTCTCACCCCCAAAAGGGCCCATAATTATACCAGAATAATGTAGTGCCCCTGAAATCATAGACATTCAGGATAAAACAGCCCTCTCCAAAGCCAAAAACACAGCATCAGTGGGACCGGACGGTGTCCCAGGCTGCGTCCTACATGAGCTCAAAGCTGAACTAACCCCTTACCTAAACACACTGTTTAAACTCAGCCTTTCCACAGGCTACGTGCCCACAGAGTGGCGCACAGCAACGGTTATTTCGCTCCACAAAGATGGAGCCACAACGGACCCCGGGAGCTATCGCCCTATAAGCCTGACTAACTTGGTCTGCAAAGCTATGGAGTGCATCATCATGGATCTCATTAACAGAGACATTGGAAACCTCCAAACACTGGACCCAACCTAGTTCGGTTTTGTTAAGGGCAGATCATGCCTCCTAAACCTGGTGGACTTCTTTGAGACAGTTACCAAGGCTATAGACGAGAGAAAGGTGGTCCACACAGCCTACCTGTACCTCACAAAGGCCTTCGACACCATTCCCCACTCAGGTATTATAGACAAACTCACCAGCCTGAACATAAACCCCTACATCACGAGATGGGTTGCCAACTGGCTCATGGACAGAACCCACATGGTAAGAGTTGCAGGAGCTAGGTCTGACTCTAAACTGGTTGCAAGTGGCATTACCCAGGGCTCAGTCCTAGGACCCCTCCTGTTCGGCATATACTTCTCAGAGTTACAGGCAAGCACAGGAGGACTATGACTCACCAAGTTCGCAGACGACTGCAAACTAGGGGCTATAATTGACTCTCCGGCTGACACAGACATCCTCCAAAAGGGTCTCACCGAGACAGATAACTGGTGTCAAAACCATGGTCTCAAGCTAAATGCCAAAAAGTGCATAGTCCTTCCCTTTGGAAAAAACAAAGTACCCACAAACTACCACATAGGTGGTAGCCCCTTAAATACGGAAGACGTAATAAGGGATCTGAGGACCCATGTAGATAGCAACCTCTCCTTTGATAATCACATTGCCAAAGTGGTTAGAAAATCCTTCTATGTGGCCCACCTAATCAAAAAGGGTTTGCATCCAGATTGAAAGAGGTCATTGGGCCCCTCTACGCATCACTCAACAGACCCGTTATATAGAGTACAATGCCCCATTTGGGATTTACCTTACAAGACACCTGCAACAACTGGAAAGACCACAGAAGTTCCTCACCAAGAGGATCACTGGCCTCAAGCAGATGCCCTATGCAGCTCGACTGAAGAAACTCCAGCTGTACTCTGTTGCATACTGCCTACTCAGAGGTGATCTCTGCCTGACATACAAGGCCATGTCCAACCCAGAATTGATGGACATGCTCCACCTAAAGAAAACCATATTGCCTCGAGCCACACGCTCCAGGGATCTAACCCTCACCACAACAATAAATAGGACGTGCTGGAGGGATAGATTCCTGTCCCAGAGACTTCCTATGCTCTGGAACAAGATTCCAATCTACATTAGACAGAGCTCCTTGCTAACCCTCTTCAAGAGAAACCTTGATGAGTGGATGGGAAACAGAAAGTTTACCCCAGGGATCACTTCAATGGCTCTGCTGGATAGAGGCACAGGGAACTAATCTAAGGGGGTGGCGAAAGCCAACACATTCCGGCTAGGCTTATAAATGCCTTTGGGCAGATAGCCTAGTACCTACCTATGAACCTATGAAAAGGATGATAACACATTTTTTGCATTGAGTTTAAGACCATGATTTTGGCACCAGTCATTTGTTTGTGTAAGACCCTCTTGTAGGATGTTGACATTGTTTGGAGACGACTCTATGAACACTCCCAGTTTGTGGTCATCAGCAAACTCTGTCAGCCCCAGACTTTTTGTTTTGCTTGTACTTCGGAGAAATAGATTTTAAACTGTAGAGGTCCCAGGACTGATCACTGTGGAACACCACTGGTTAGTTACAGGTCTGCTGTTGGAGGTGGAGTACCCTATTTTGACTATATGTGTTCCATCAGTGAGCCAGTTAGTGACCCATCTAATGATATAAAGTGTTCATATCTAGCTGGGTGAGTTTGTCAGTGATGCCTGATAACGGGAGAGTGTCAAAACCCTTGGCTA
Source organism: Protopterus annectens (assembly GCF_019279795.1). Taxonomy (NCBI): domain Eukaryota; kingdom Metazoa; phylum Chordata; order Ceratodontiformes; family Protopteridae; genus Protopterus; species Protopterus annectens. Next base: position 480,020,226 of record NC_056727.1, read on the forward strand.
AGTCTGGGTAGGCTGTATGCATAGATTTGCCCTCGTCCAGGGCCTTGTTGACCGTCTCAAAAAAGTCCACCAGTTTTAACAGGAATTATCTCCCTTTGACAAATCCAAACTAAGTAGGGTTAAGTGTTTGGAAATTACTTCTATCTTTGTTGATAAGGTCCATGATGATTTGCTCCATGGCCTTGCAGATAAGGCTAGTCAGGCTAATAGGTCTGTAGTTCCTGGGGGTCAGTGGAAGTACCACCTATGTGCAAGGGAATAATGGTGGCCATTCTCCATTCAGCCTGAATGAAGCTGATGCTTAGACTATGACTGAAAAGAGTACCCAAAGGTGCTGCTACTTCTTGCTGGAGCCCATGTAGGACGTAGTATGAGATGTTATCAGGTCCCATAGATGCTGTGTGTTTGGCCTTAGAAAAGGCATTTAGAGATACAAGGTAGGGGACAGGTGGTAGGGATGTCATGGGGTACATGTGGCAGGGACAGGAGAGTTAAGTTTTCACAGAACTTGTCAGCCAACAGGTTAGCTATGGCCACAGGCTTAATATGTGTGGTATCATTAACTACCAGTTCAGCACAAATCTGAGCCTTTCCTTTTAGGTTACAGATATAGCCAGTTTTATTTTTCTTGTTCCATTAATTTGTTTCACTTTGAAAAACTAGTTCTTTTTCTCTCTCTATTTAGAGTTTGGGCTCTTAGCACTGCAAATTCTGTTATGTTCACATAATCTGGTACTTTGTCTTTCTCTCCCCTGTCCCATACCAATAGGATGTCTTGAAATGTAGTCAGTTACATTTCATTCTTTTATATTGTACTGTAAATTCTTAGGGCTGTAACATCAATCACAGTCTTTCACATCTAAGTAGTTGTTTTGATTTGGGGTTAAATTCAGCTCAAGTCATTAGTTTAGTGATGAGTCTTTTGTAAATGCCTATCAAATCATCAGATTTTATTCAGTAACATGAGTTTGAATGCATTGATAGAAAGCAAACTGTTTTAATATTTTCCATTGTTATTGTCATGCATTATACATATATGTTTCCTTTTTAACAATCTTCATTCACTCTAACATTACATAAACTGCTCAATTCATGTCCTTCATTGAATATTACTTCTCCTTCTAAAATTATTCTCATGTGTTGATGTCCTTCTGTATCACTGTTTTCAGTATGCAGAACTTAAGGGATATCCTGCCAAGAATAGCCCAACATCTGGCTAGAATATCAAAGCCGTTAGTACTTATAGGTAACATATGTCACACATGTGCTCCAAATAAAAGATGTCGGGTGTAAAGGTGACATATGAACACACACACACTCTGAACTTTTTTGCCACTAGTCCAAATGCCATCATTGAATGTTGATCTGAATGACCTTCTGCTGTACTCATTACCAAGCCATGTTTCAGGTAAGTTCCATGTTGGGGTTTCATCTTATCTTTCTTTTTTATTTAGTGCTGTTGGGTTCATGTAATTCAGAAAGGGAAAATGTCAGTCTGAGAGACAGATTCCCCATAAAGACTGTCACAATCATTGTTTTGTCTGTGTGGGTGCTTCCCATGACCATACACAGTGTTCTGTCTGCTAGGCTTTTGTCTCCAAGACATAGTCATCTCTCCACTTTATGTATTTACCTCAAAAATTAATGTCTTAAGTTGTTAACTCAAGGTGCTAAGGCAGAATTTTCTTGTCCTAAGGGTCAGCCATCTGCCAAGAAAAAGGCAAAAAAACTTAGGTCTGATGCAGCTACTGTCCAGCTTCCCCAGATGCCTCTCTCAAGGCTGGTGAAAGCCCAGTCATCTGGTGGTTGCCTCAGATTCTTCTGCCATGACCTCATCAGAGGCTGGCATGGATCTGACTACTCACACATGCTTGGAGGCTTTACAAACATTTGCTATGATACTGAGGGAGAACCTTGGCTGTTATTTCTGAGGGAACTGAGGAGGATCCCACAGATCTTAGTAAGGGAGGAGATTCCTAATACACTTATTGAATGTCATCAAGGGTCTGATCCTCCAAAGGGGGTTTCATATGGACGTCCCACAGACAAGGAAGCAGAAAACCAAGCATATTTTCCCTGCTGTAAAAGATCTCCACAGTGAAAGGTAGAATTTTACTCATGGGTTATATAATGCTTTAATGGCTTTAAAGCATCTTCAAGGAGTGACTGTGCTTGCCCTTCCATGGTTTTCCACTCTTCTTAAAAGATCCAGGCAATTAGATTCTTCAGATGAGGTTCTGGATTCTGAAGAAGAGTCCCTGGCTTACTCTTCTCAAAGTCCTTCCCCCTTGGACTATGGATCAGAGGAAGATGATTCTATTAATCCACATTCTCCTCTAACAGTACTGTTGCTGTCATGATGGAGTTCTTTTAGTGGGACTGTTGTCAAATGTCTGACATTCAGAAAAGTTATGTGCTCCTCCAGGTGGAGTCTCCTGAACTGTTGACTGTTCCTATATTTTGGCTGCCCAACTGGATACCTTTTCAGCTGCTACTGTGACCCCTGATTCTCAGCCCCTTGGACCCAAGAAACCCGATAGATTTTACAAAGTACCTGATTAATGTAAATTTCTTTTGAAATGCCCTTCTGCTGATCCTTCTGTAGTATCTGTCTCTTCTGACAAGCCCTCCAACCTGTTGCCCTCTACCAAGTTGTTCCCTTCAAATAAGGATAATAGGATATGGAGAGGCTGAAAAAAAAAGGTTTATACTGCTGCCACTTAATCCTTTTGGGCCATAATCTTCCAGACTCTGATGACCAGGTATATTTTGGCCCATCTCTCTCAGGTTTCAAGTGAGTTTAGACATTCCTGACTCTGAGGGGAAGGTTTCTGCCCTTTTACCTGTTGAGCTGTACCTCACAAGTTGCTCACCACTCTATCAAATACAGCTATGATGCAGTTGATGTCTCCTCCAGGGCTGTGGTCTGTGGTTCAGTTATGAGGCATTACTGTTAGCTTTGTCTTCAGGCTTTGTGTGATGACATTAAGGCCAAATGGTTGGATGTTCCTTTGGGTAATAAAAACCGTATTGGTGCTGCTGCAGCTGCTGAACATTTTGAATCTGTCTAGCATAAGGGTAAAGACTTGCAGGAGTTGAAACATATTTTCTTTCTCCTATTCTTAAGTTTCAGAGGAATTATTCCTCCAAATCTGCTTTTATTCATAGACAGTATCATCCTCCGCCTAAGGGAAAAAAGGATTCTAGATGTGTGCCTCCTGCTAAGTCTACTCAAACCCTTACCTGCCAGAAACCTGCTTTTCAGGCTAAGCCAGCTTCCATTTGACAGTTTGTTTCCCCCTTCCCTCAGCCAGGTTCCTTTATCCCTCTGTCTTTTCCTAGAAGTGCTTCATTCTGTTTTGGTCCAGGGTACCATTCAAGCTGCGACTCCTACCCAGGTAAGGAGAGATTTCTATTCTAGAATGTTTTCGGTTTCCAGAGTCGAGGGCACTGGGAGACCAATTCCAGATCTTTTCCAGATTAACACCTTTCTCAGAATCCCTTCTTTTCAGATGTTGGCTCTTCAAACTTTATTTCCCTTTCTTCTACCCCAGGCCTTTTCTGGTCTCTCTGGATCTCAAGGATGCCTACCTTCATATCCCTATCCATCCCCTTTTCAGGAAATTTTTACTTTGTTTCTTCCTTGCCTTTTGAATTCTCTGCTTTGTCCTTTGGCCTCTCTACTGCCCCAAGGTTATTCACCAGATGCTTTGCTGCTGTCATTGCCTTTTGCAGGATGAGAGAAGTTCAGATCTTTCCTTACCTGGATGATCTGTTCATTCAGGCTTCTTCCCTCAGTGCTCGGCTTTAGGATCTCAAGTTTACTATTTCCCTGTAGCAGAGTGTGGGATTCGCTGTATACTTCCAGAAATCAACTCTGATGCCTTCTCAGGATCATATTTTCCTCAGTTGCAGGCTTCAGACCATCCCCATGTTGGCATCTCTGCCTGCCCCCAAGGCCCCGTCTCTCACTGCCTTTTTGTCAGTCTCCTCTTCTTCTGGCTTCAGTCACAGCCAGGGAATTTTGAAGTGTCCTTGGGTTCATGGATTCCATCATTCCCATGCTCCTTTTGGACAGGCTCCACATGAGAAAGCTTTAGTGTGGCTCCAACATTGCCACCCGTGGTCTTGCCAGTACCCTTCCTTCCCTGCCTCACACTTGACCTTCAGTAATGGATTCATCAACTTTCTCTCAAACTGGGGCTTCCTTCCCAAGCTCCAGTCCATCTCAAGAGGTCTTGACAGATGCCTCAGACAGGGGATGGGGTGCCTCCTTCATTTCTGTCAAGGTTTAGGGTGTCTGGCCTCTTCGTTATAAAGGAGATGAGGGCTCTGCTTTTAGCTCTTCAGGCTTTTCATTCACTCTTTTGTCCTGGGCCCTTCAAAGTTTTTACAGACAATACCATGGTGATGTGGTATGTCAACAGTCAGGGGTGGGGTACAATATCGTATCTTCTTTGCAGATTGGCTCTTCAGGTCTGGGATCTAGCTGTCCAGTATCAAGTGACTCTCCAAGTGGTTTACATTCCCCTCAGAGCACAATCTAGTGGCCGGCTCTTTGATCAGGTCCTACACACAAGCTCACAAATGAATGCTTCACAGAAATGTGTTCCTGGACATTGTCCATCAGTGGGGCATTCTTCAGGTAGATCTTTTTGCCTCCACTCTGAACATTTTCTATTCGGTTCCAGAATCCCCAGTCCTCTGGTTTGGAAAGTGGACACACCTCATCTTTTCCTTGGAATGGCGTGTTTGTGTATGCCTTCTCTCCCCCTCCTCTGTTACCACGAGTCTTGCACAAGATCAGGCAGGACTCTCCCAAAATCTTGCTAGTGACTCCGTTTTGGCCCAGACAGCTTCAGTTCCCCCTTCTTTCTCACTTGGCCAAGGGCAATCATCACAAGTTACGTCACTGGGTGGCTCTTCTCACACATGACAAGGGTGCCTCTTAGCAATCCTAACTTGTACACACTTTGGCTGACAGTCTGGGTGGTAGAATTTTGATCCCTTTCAGGCTCCTCCTTAGTCAGGATGTGCTTTGGGTTCTGCAGAGGGCTAGTAAACCCACCACCAAGAAGTCATATATGTCAAAATGGAAGAGATTTTCTGTCTGGTGCCCATGTCACCATCAGGATCCCCTATCTGTGAAGGTTCCTCAAGTTCTCTCTTATTTGTGTGATCTGCTCCATGCTGGGTTTAGTATATTCTTCAGTTAAAGCTCACCTGCTTGTCTGCCCTTAATTCCTCCTCAGGCCTCTAGATATGAGGTCAAGCAATTTCTTAAAGGATTATTTCATATCACACCTCCCAGAAAGCCTATTCTACCTTACTGGGACCTCAGTTTTGTACTTAACAAATTGACTCAGGCTCCTTTTGCACCTGCTTCTTCAGCTTCCTTGCAACTTTGTACTTGGAGGACAGTTCTCCTTTTGGCTCTCACTTCAGCCAAGAGAGTGTCTGAACTTCAGGCCACTCGTGAGTGCTCATCCTTTCTTAGGTTTCTAGAGGCAGGGTGTCCCTTCGTACTAACCCTTCTTTTATGCCCAAGGTGGTCAATGAGTTGTACCTTAATCAGTCTATCCATCTTCCTTCCTTTTTTCCTTCTCTGCAGTCTGCCACTAAGAGGGTTCTTCACACCTTGAATCTGCCTAGACAGCTCAGATATTATTTGGATAAAACTTAAGTTATTCACAAATATAAGAAGCTTTTTGTTTCCCTTCGTCCCAGATCTTTGGGTTTGTCTGTTTCTAAGCAGACCATCGGTCTTCGTGGATTTCTAAGGCCATTTCTTTTTCGTTATTCTTTTTGTGGTAAGTGTCTTTCTACATTAGCAAAGGCTTATTCTTCCATGACTGTTGTCTCCTCTAGTGCTTTTTTCAATGGGCTGGATACAAATTCCATTCCTGAGGCTGCTACTTAGTGCTCTGTTCATACTTTCACTAAGCATTGCAAGCTGGATGTTATTTCCAGGGCCAGAGCTGGCTTTGCCAAGACTATCCTGCATGTTTTTTTTTTTTTTTTTTTGGGGGGGGGTCTCTTCCATGCTGTCCTCCTCCCAAGCTTCATCTTGAGCTTTTGTACTCTCCCTTGGGTTATGAGTAATGCAACAGTGATATGGAAGGACATAGTACAGTTGTGTAAAGTCTTACTATAATAGTAGATGTCCTTTCTTTTCACTGTTGCAATATTCATTCCCTCCTTCCTGCTCTCTCTGCTGTAGCCTATTCTTTCTTGCCCTCCTGGCCACGGGTCTCTTCTCCTTTTTCTCCTTCTGGATGCACATGTTTTTTCCTTGTCCCTAGGGACATTCTTTTTCTCCTGTGACTTTTCCAGTTCTGAGTGTGTGCATCTGTACCTCACCTTTATACCCTACACCTTGCTTGGGGAGCATACATGTGACGTATGGCACCTATAAGTACTAAAGACTTTGGTATACCGGCTGGACATTAAGCTATCTTTGGCAGGAAATCCCTTACATTATAAATACTGTAACAATAAGGAAAAGGACATTTACTGTTATAGTAAGATTTTACATGACTGAATGTTCCCACTGATCCCACTTATTTCTATTAAATTTGCTCTTTCCCTTTCCTAAAGATTCTTCTCCAGTTCTCCTTTGCAGTATTTGAAACTTTCTTTACATTGAGAATAGATTTTGATTTCTATTTTCTAGTAACTACCTTTTTAGCAGCCGATAACATTAAAGTTGGTAAAGCAGTACTATGTCTTGGTAGTTTAGATCCTATATCCTAGCTCAAAATAATAATTTCCTTAGTTAAAGTCATTTGTTCCCTCCAATGTTTCTATCAAAGTACTTTGCAGGAAATTTCTAATATCCGCCATGTGATTACATTTCAAAAAATGTCCCCAGTTCTCTCTCTTTTCCCTATCATATATCCAGTGTATACTATGTACCCGAGGAAGAAATCGTTGGAAATCTATTGGGGGTATAAAATACCTACACAAACCTTCCATGCAAAAATCCTAAACATTCTGGAGTTTGTTGCATACTTGGGAGCCTTACAAATATTTCCTGCTGTTCATAGGTTCATAGGTTCATAGGTTCATACTAGGCTATCTGCCCGAGGGCATTTACAAGCCTAGCCCATCGTTTTGTGGCTTACGCCACCCCTTTAGTATGGGGAACTATACCCATTATTTTGCTGTGCCTCTGTCGAGCAGTGACACTGAGGTAATCCCTGGGGTATATCTGCGATCTCCCATCCATTGGTCAAGATTTCTCTTGAACAAGGCCAGCGAGGTGCTCTGCCTCACATGTACCGGGATTTTGTTCCACAGCATAGGGAGTCTTTGGGTGATGAATCTATCCCTCCAGCACGCCCTATTAATAGCCGTGTCAAGGTTTAAGTCTCCGCCCTTGTGGCTCTGATGGATCTAGATTTTTGAGGTGAAGCATATTCATCAAATCTGGGTTTGACATGGCCTTGTATGTTAGGCAAAGGTCACCTCTGAGCAAGCGGTGGCGACTGAATAGAGCTGGAGTTCTTTCAGTCGGGCAGCATAGGACAGATTTTTGAGACCCTTTATCCTTTTGGTGAAGAACTTTGTGGCCTCTCCAGCTGCTGCAAGTGTCGGGTCAGATACATTCCGAATGGGGCATTGTACTCAATCATTGGTCTGATAAGTGATGAGTAAAGGGAGACTATGACCTCCCTTGATCTAGATGAGAATCCCTTCATGATAAGGTGGGCAATGTAGAAGGTCTTCCTAACTACTTTAGCTACATGGGTGTCGAATGACAGACTACTATCAACCTGGGTCCCCAGGTCCCTGATAACTTCTTCTGTGCTCAGTGGATTGCCACCTATTTGGTAGCTAGGGGTAACCTTGTTTTTCCCGAAGGGTATGACTATGCATTTTTTGGCATTTAACTTTAGGCCGTGGCTCTGGCACCAGTTATCCGTTTCTGTGAGACCCTTCTGAAGGATATCTGTGTCAGATTTGTTTTCTACTATGGCGCCCAGTTTGCAGTCATCTGCAAACTTTGTCAGCCATAACCCTCCTGTGTTTACTTGTACTTCGGAAAAGTAGATGCCAAACAAGAGTGGGCCCAGGACTGAGCCCTGTGGGACACCATTTGTGACAGGCTTTGAGTCTGACATGGCGCCAGCAACTCTAACCCTGTGGGTTCTGTCACTCAGCCAGTTTGCAACCCATCTTGTGATGTATGGGTTGACATTTAAGCTGATGAGTTTTTCAATGATACCCGAGTGGGGTATTGTATCGAAGACCTTAGCCAGATCGAGGTAGGCTGTATGGACTGCCTTTCCCTCATCAATGGCTTTGGTGACTGTTTCGAAAAAGTCAACCAAGTTTAAAAGGCATGATCTGCCTTTGACAAAGCCAAACTGGGTTGGATCCAAAGTCTGCAAATTCCCTATGTCTTTATTTATGAGGTCCATTATGATCCTCTCCATGGCTTTGCAGATAAGGCTTGTCAAGCTAATGGGGCGGTAATTTCCAGGGTCGGTGGAGGCACCGCCTTTGTGAAGTGGTACCACAGTTGCAGTGCGCCACTCCCTGGGTACGTATCCAGAGGTAAGACTTTGATTAAACAGCTGTCCTAGCTGTGGGTTTAATTCCTCATTGAGTTCATGGAGCACACAGCCGGGGACACCATCAGGTCCCATGGATGCTGTGTTTTTTGCTTTGGAGAGAGCAGTTCTCACTTGGGCGCTGGAGATGTTTGAGGGGCTGCAATCGTTTGGTATAGATATCTCTCCTTTTGGGGGGGAGAAGTTTGCACTGAACCTGTCAGCCAGTATGTTGGCAATGTCTGTAGGATCAGTAATCTTCACATCATTTTGAACTAGCTCTGAGCATATCTGGGAGTTTCCTCCCAGGTTTCTAACATAGCTAAAGAAGGCCTTATGATTGTCTTTTGAGTCTTTAGCTATTTTTCTCTCGAAATTTGCTTTGGATGATTTTATGAGAGCTCTTAGTTTTTTACTTATAGTGATCAAGGGTGTCTTACCTTTTAAGGATTTTGCTCTATCTTGTAGTAGCTTCCTCCTTTTGTTGTAGAGTTTGTTTATGGCTGGGGTCCACCAGACTGGACGCTTGCCTTTGGTACAAAGAGTCTTTGTTTTGCTTGGGATTGCCTTATCCATGCAGTCCTGCAGGTGCTGGTAGAAGGCATTTGTAAGTGATTCAGCGGCTTGAGTACTGTTTTCCACTGCTCGGGGCCTTAAAGGAGACCACACTAGTCTTTAGAAGTGTGAAGTCGGCTTTTGAGAAGTTCTTTACTGTGGTCTTTTTATTTCAGGTGGGGTGGGATGAGGACCTCCAGCGAGATTAGTTTGTGGTCTGATCTCACCAGTGAGGGGTACACCTCCGGTGTTGAACATTGTGCTCCCATGTTCGTGATGATGAGATCAAGTATGTTATCTCCTCTTGTGGGGATGGTGACTAGTTGTTCCATGGCATTTGAGTTTATGAATTCCAGGAACTTTTGGGCTAGGGTGTTTGGGCTTGAGTAGTGTTCCCAGTCTATATTAGGGTAATTGAAGTCACCTAGTATGATGGTGTTTGGTGATACATTTATCCCCTCTAGTGTTTTCAGGAAGGCCATGTGAGGTTCCTGAGTTTGTGAGGGTGGCCTGTAACATGCTACAATTTGCAGAGCAGTCTTGCCTATGGTTAATTGCACCTGGATGGTCTCCGATGCATCGTGCGTTGCCACCAGTCTTGAGGTGTGGGTGTCCTTGATGAATATGGATACCCCCCCCTCCTTTCTTGGTATTGTCCGGATTTTGGGGCCGAACGCATGATATGAGGTAAAACCTGATAGCTGGGGTGCTCTCAGGAGCCTTGAACCAGGTTTCTGTCACAGCACAGACATCGATGTTCTCCATACTGAGAAGGGCCTTGAGTGCGTGCATTTTGAGATTTAGACTTCTGGCATTGAGCAGCATTACCCTTAGTTTTTTCCTTTTTGTGTTCTAGGGTGGTAGGTTTAGAATTTGAGCCTTGCCTAAAAAGGCACTATGGGGTGGCAAGAGCCTTTGCCAATATCCGAATCCCAGGGGTGACAGGTGCAAGCCGTCCCTCATGGCAGCGTGGCTTGTCCAGCATGTCATCCCAGGCAGACAGACACTGGATCCCCTTTGAATGACACCAGTGTTTAAGCCAATTGTTAAAGCTGATCATCTTATCTCTGTATTGTGGCATCATTCTTGGTGAAGGTAGGATACTGCTCAAGGTCAGGGTCATACCTATATGTTAAATTGTAAATTGCATTTCCGTTTTCTTTTTTTTTTTTTTTTTTTTTTTCCAGTCATCTCTAACCTCCACAGATTGATTCTTATTGCTCTCATACAATATTTTATAGGATCTACTAATTACCCTTTTTAACAACAGCTAATGTTCTATACTCAAATGAAAACTTAACCAGAGCTAGTCTTTGACTTAGCACTCCTCATTCCTTTCTCTTTGGCTGTATACCCCGTTATCTATCCCTGACAGGGAAGGTGGTCTCTAAATTTCTTCATCTCTTTGTTAATTGTCATCCATCACTTGACAAAAATATGCCAGACTTGTATATAAGACTAATGGGACTAAAACGTTTCTTGCTGTCCATATTCATAATCATTAGTTTCCATTTTCTCAATTATTTTTAATGTATTTATTTTTTAAAGCAGCTCTTTATTCATGAACCAAATGAATATGCAACCAATGTGCAGTCCACAAGCATGGTGCACTTTATTTACTGGCTTAGCAGCTGGTTGTGTACGTTCTACATACACTTGCCCTTTATACAGATGGTTCATCCCAAAACTAAAGCTTATAATTCTTATATTACTCCTTCCTCTACCAATCCCAATCCTCTGTTGTAAAACATTAGATGATGCCAGGATTCTTCCCATCTTCCCCATCTAAGTGGTTCACATTCCACTTTAGAACTTCACCATTTTAATAATTTCCTCTGCAAACTATTTATAATATTTACAATTTCCACATCTTAACTTTGCATCAAAAGTACCTTTCCCCTATGCTTTCTCCATTGTTTCCCCTTTTATCTCCACCTTCAGCGTTCTTCTTCACTTACACTCTTTTTTTCTTACTCTTCCAACCCTTGATCACCAGTCTCCTTCCATCTCTCCTGTCTTTTCCTGCACCCTGCACTTTTATTTGTCCTCTGCCACCCTCCTTTCCTCTTCATCTAGTTTATTCATCAGCTCAATTAAATCTCTTCCAGTGGTTCATCCTTAGTCTTCCATCTTTTAATTATCATTTTTTGCCTATTGTCATTATTAAACCTACTCGGTCTTTAATATCTTCCTGCACCCCAGTCTCCTATCCCAAAAGGAAGAGTTTTGGAGTGAGAACACATGGATTCATTCCTAACTCCCCATAACCTTGTTTAGACCTCTGTTATATTTTTCTCTAGCACTACTCCCCAGAAAATATGTATCCATGTCCCTCTTTCCTCTCAACATCTCCAGCATAACTCATCCAGGCTTGTAAATACCTTTGCTAATCTGCTTGGTGTATAACATATTTGTTCAGGCAGTTTCATGCAAAGCTGTTTGAATCTTCTTGCCATACTAACTTATTTCAGGAGACTTAATATCGTACTACATTACTCCATTCCTCAACCTCTGTCTCCACATTCAACTCATTTTCTCTCGTTTTTCCCTTCTTTTTATCATCCTCTTTTATCCAACTCTTTCCAGTTTTCAATAACCTTGGTATTTGCTTTCCCCTCAGATCTTAACTCTGTCTCTTGCACTAAATAAAATACATCTTTTCCTACCCTCACATGTTGCTTCATCCTTCTCCATTTATTCCTTACTGCTTGGTATTCCCATTGTAAGGCATCTCCAGTATGGAAATCTGCCTGCATCTCTTCCCACTTTTTGTAACCTTTCTCCTATTACTAGTTATGGCCAAAATCTTATCTTGTTTTGCCTGACCCTCCATCTCCCCAGGCTGCTCTTATTTTTGAGCATCCTGTCTCAATCCCCCTACCATTACAGATCTCTCTTTCTAATTTACCATGTCTTTTCATCTACCCCTTAAGAGCTATACTGCTTTCATCCAATCCCGCTCAAAGACTTTACTTGGTGCTATTATTAACTATCCTTCTTTTAGGTTCATAGATTAGTACTAGGCTAACTGCCCTGTGAGCCATTTTAAGCCTAGCCAATTATCCCTTGTGAGACTCAAACCCTGCACCTTGTGTTTGTAAGGCAAACACCTTAACCATTAGGCCACCCTCCCAACCCAATATAAATTTCTGCTTTTTCTTCTTTCGGCTTTTCCCAGTTAGGGGTCACCACAGTGGATCACCTGTCCGGTCATGATTGGCAGTGGAATTTTACGGTGTCGGGTTGCCAGCCCGGTGCCCAGCCTTCCACAGAAGGCACACTCACTCACGCACACACTCACACGTAAGGCCAATTTAGAGTGTCCAATTCACCTACAGCATGTCTTTGGGTGTGGGAGGAAACCGGAGCACCCAGAGGAAACCCACGCGACCACAGGGAGGATATGCAGACTCCACACACAAGGCACCCCAGCCGAGGATTGAACCGGAGAACCTCTTGCTGTGAGGTGGCAGTGCTAACCGCTGCACCACTGCGGCCTTTTCTTCCCTTTCTCATGTCATACTCTTCCAATCTGCACAGTAATCTGCATTCACTAATCTCAATATATTTGTAATCATGCACACTTGTAAAGTTTTTTTTTTAAATCTTGCACTTCTAAACCTCCATTCTCCTTTTTCTCTGTCATCTTTTCCCATACCGCCCTCGACCTGTCTCCTTCCTGTGCAAGAGCAGTGCACGTTTGCTTAATATTTTTCAACAACCCACCATCTGGTAATATTTGTAATGTCTGCCCTATGTATACAAATCAAAGCATTATATATATTTCGAGCCCCTGGATTCTCTCATCCATGTCAAGTTTATAGTTTTCATTTTTGCATTTGTTTTGTGTTGTTGTAGATAATTTCATTCTCGCTATTTTATCCATGTTATTACTTAACCAAATCCCTGTATATTTGATGTGCTGCTGATGATTCTTCACCCCCCCAACACACACACACACACACACACACACACACACACACACACACACACACACACACACACACACACATCCATTTCTGTTTTGGACTTCTCTAGGTGATACCAAGACTGATTTTTTTTTTCTTGTTTACTGTGTAATGAAACACTTTCCCAAATCTTTGCAACATATCTTCAGGTACTCCTTAGGATTGCTTATAATAACTAAAACAAAATCTGTATAGGGTGCTATCCTTTTCTCTTTTGCTCCCCACCAACAGCCAGTTATATATGCCTTCCTAAGTGTTTCTGTCAGAAAACTCAATATACAGTGTAAATAGCTGAATTTAATAATGGACACCACTGTTGCAATCCTCTCTCTATTTTTATTTTGTCTGATAACCCAGCTCTTATTTTTCACCTTAGCTGCTGCCCCATTATACAGCTGTCTCATTATTCTTATCCATTCCCTAGGGAATCCCCATTTTTCTGCCACTTTAAGCATGTAATCCTACTTCACTTTATCAAACGCCTTCTGTCCATCCATTGAGAACAGTGCCACTTCATTGTTATTGTTTTGGGCATCTTGAATTATTAATATCACCTTTATTAAGTTGACAGCTGTCATTTGTCTCCCCGAAAAAAAACATTTTGGTTCTGTCTTGAAAATCTCTGCCGATCAATCTTTTATTTGCATAAAACATTTATAGTCTTAGTTTAAAATCGATATGTCAGTATGAGAATGATGACAGCAGAGCTTTCCCTTCTTTATGTATTACTGTAATTATGGCTTTTTTACACAAGTCCAGTGGTTTAACCAACTTTCCATCACTAACCCCTTCTTGAATTCCCACTCCTCTGTTGGAACGCCATAGCTCCCTGGGGCCTTTCCTCTGGCTGTTATGCCCCAAGTTTTCTCTGTCTCATATGTTCTTAAAGGATTAATTACACATTCTTGGTCTGTTTCCAACAAACCACCTATTTCTAGGAATATCCATTCATCCCTCCCAGCTGACTCCCTCTCCTCTCCACTCTGCTGTTCTCTCCCCTCTTCTGTATGTATAAATCCTGATAAAAGTCTCTAAATCCTTCCAACATTTTGTCCATCTCTTCTTCTACTTGTTCCAAACCTTCTCTTTTAATTTTAAATATGTCAATTTTCTACTGTCTTAGTCACAATACCCGCAACTTTGTTGCCCCAGGGTTGGCACAGAAATATAGACTCTCAGTGGCCGTCTTTTTCTCCCATATTCTCTCATTTTCTCATTTTTGCAGGTTCTCATTTATTTGCCACCCTTGATTTCCCTCCTTTTCTCGTTCTGTATATAGGTTCATAGGTTGGTACTAGGCTATCAGCCCTAAGGCCTATGCAAGCCTAGCCATAACAATTCCCTGGATATTTCTTCCCACAATATTTACTTCTCTGGGCCCCTGTCTAGCAGGGTGACTGACATGATCCCCGGGGTGAATTTCCTATCTCCCATCCAATCATCAAGGTTCCTTTTGAAGAGGGCCAATGAGGCGCTCTGCTTGACATGTATAATTGCTAATTCCCCCCAATAAACCCCTTCTACTGTTTTCCATATATTCATTCCTTTCCTTCACTTTCCTTTGTATCTCCTCCTTAACCCCTTCATTAACCTCATGGCAGTCCTCTGCTTTCATTTCTTCCCTTCTCCTTATTTCCCTTTTTGTGATCTCTGCTATCCATGCTTTATCCTCTTCCTCTCTAATAAGTGGGTCTGAAGTCCCCAGTGAATTTCTAAATTCACGTGTTTCCTTGTTTGTAATCCAATACCTATTAAAGGATGATCGGTTTGTTTTACAGGCTATATAGAAGTTCTTTTACCAAACTCCCATGCTCCCCTGTAATATATTCCATAAAGCCTCTCCCAAATATCATGCCTGAAAGAATATAAGTTGAAATGTTATCGTTCTCACTGCTGCTGTAGCCTATGGGTTGTGTCCTTCCAAGGATACAGCACCCAGCCAGCTTCCCAAAGGTCTAAACAACCCCCCCCCCCAATACAGTCACTGTGGCTGCCTACAGGCCATTTTCTTTTTGAGTTGAGTATAACAGCAACCAGAGTAACTAAAAATCTTTAGTACTTTTGTGCCATTTCTGAGACTTCTCCATTGCAGCAGTTGGCTAAGATAAACCCCCCTTTGGGGATACCTTCCATACATATAATTTAGATTTTGAATACTTCTTAGTGTTTATTGTTTTTTTGTGGTAAATAGCGCTATGTCACTTTAAGAATACCAGCTTTTCAGGCTTGTTGGTAGATGTTTCCAGATTACCGTTAATGTCTCTCTAAGGATTTCTTTCTAGGTTTTTGTCTGTCACTTTGTGCCCTAGGGCTAGGTTTAAGTGTACCTTTTGTTCTTAAAGTGTCTTTGACAAAGTAATTTTCCAGACAAATCACAGGATTATATGTGAATACTTCTATTTACACTTGGTTTGATCGGGTTTCATGAGATTTTACAGGGAAGCTAATTTATTTAATTTTAATTGAACTGGAAGGCTTATGTGCTGTTTATGTTTGCTTATGACAACTTTCCTCCCAACAGACTACCAGCAAACAGGCTTCTTCCTTGGCTACAGCATGGAGCCTTACCCTGGTCCTGCTGGTCCTCCTCCTAACATACCTAAAAAGAGAAAAAAAATACAGACAAGTCCATGGCTCACATGTAGGCTATTACTATGCCTTTGCCAATGATGGGTGACACTGCAGTGGCCACTACTGGTTCCTCGGACCACCTACTTCTTTCCTGACATCCCTCTGGTGTAGCTTTGCTGACCACTACAAATCAAGAGTCAGACAAATCCAATGCAGTTGTTCCAGTGCCCTGTTTGAGCATGAGAGAACCATCTGATTTGGGTACTGGGGATACTTCGAGGATATTCTCAAGGTATCTGAGGGAAAGAAACTTCTTGTTTGACATATATTGTCCTGTAGCCATTCACCCCTTAGGATGTACCTAGGGAAAAACAGAAAGTTAGATATACTGAAAATAACAAAATGGTTACTCTGTGTTGTTACAGTAGCCTGGAGTTTATTAGTTACTCTTTCCCTTTTTTCTCATAATTGATTCCTTTCTTTTTCTCCTGCTGTATAATTGCCAGTTCCCATATAACCCACTTTTTCTCCTTTCCATACTTTTATTTGTATCTCCACCCCAACCCTAACTTTAAACCCATCCTAGTCCTGCTTATGAGTGTTATATAATTTCTGATATTATTGCTACTCTTTGTAAGGAAAATGATGAATTTTCTGAAGAATCTGATGTTGATGGAGACAGGGTTTAGTCATCCCAGAATTCTATAATTAAAGACTGTGATTCTACAGATAGTGAGCCAGAAGCAGTACTGGTCAAAGCTTTCTCATTTTTAGAGACTATTTCCATACTGAGGGATATATTTGTTTGGGAACAAATAGATGTTCCTCCAGAGTTGGGTAGATATTATGATTTATTTAATCCAGAAACCCTTACTTCTCCACCCATTCACCCTGGTTTGCCTGCTTTGGAGGCTGCTTGTAATGCCCCTGATTCTCTCCTACCAATCTCCAAAAAGAAGATAAATTGTATAGAATTTCATATGGAAATGGATTTTTTTCTATTCTCATCATACATCTGATCCTGAAGCTGTTCCCCCACATCTTGTTTACTGCTATCATGAACAGGTCAGTTGGCAGCCTGCAGCTAAGTACTCTTCATTTTCCTTTATTCATATTTTGTTGGGTTTTCCTACATACCTTTACTGTAGATTTAATATAGTGTTTATTACTGAGCAGTTTCTTTTTTTTTCTTGATAGTGCCTCAGCTTCTTCACAGCATTCAAGCAGTTGGTTTAACATCTAATTTTTGCAAAAAAAGAAAAGAAAAAGTTCTTTATTTTTTTGTTCTAGTTAGTACTTAATTCTTATTAGCTTTGGCTAAGACAGTTAAAGAGTCCAGTATATGTGGACATAAGCTTCCACCTCAAGGTACACCTGAGTAGTTTGGGTTTTTTTTAGGACAGAGGTTCTAAAGGTTCACTGCAGAATTTTGTAAGGGTTCTAGGCCCAGATCCTTAGTGGACAGAAAAGATTAATTAATTAAAGCATTGCTTTCTCCAAATGTCTCGGATAAGGCAGAGGAGATAAAGGAGAAGGAAAGGGAAAATGAGTCAAAGAAACAGAAGACTGGTGATCCCAGACTGTCTTAACATACAGTACCAAGAAAGGTCTCTCCTCCCTCTTTGGCTGCAAAGAGAAAATCACAGTCATGGAGAGCATAATGATTAGGGGCAAAACCCTCTCCAAATCAGGCAACAGATAGTTCTCAGAAATGTTTCATGATTTCATCACCTCTTCCACTACTTTCGTATTGTTGGGCTCCTTCAGAAGTATATCAGAAGAGGATTGGGAGATGATGATTATGAGGGTCTTTTTGAAGACAAATAGAGCTGGATATCATCCCACTCCTCACTCTTTTTAATTCCTTTCCTGGTGCAAGTTTATGCTTCAGTGGCTTTGGAGCCAGCTATCTAACTGGATCCTGTTACATTGATACTGACAGGTGCTCTTACCATGGTGCTGACAATAATGTATCCAACACATTCAACTCTGACATATTCAGCATCATGTGGACCTCTGATATGAGTTTTCAACATTGAGACTTCAGCACCATCCTTGGTAACAACTCCTTTTGAACCATTCTTGATGTTGAAGTCATCAGTGTTCGAGCTGTTAGTTGCAGTCTCTTTTTTAAGGCCTTCTGTATCTCCAGCATCATGACTCCATTTTTCAGCTCTGCCTCCCCCCCCTGCTTTGCCAAGAGACGAGATGGTTGTGAGGACCAGGACCTCAATGCAGACAGATTCATGATCTGCCTTTGAGGCAATGGAGAGGATGATAGCCCCTCCCCCCCAGGACTATGACAGGACTTCCATTGGTACTGGCTCCATGCTGTGATAGTATTCTGTCGGCTCTGAAGTTCATTCATCACTGCTCTCAAGGGCAGCGTAAAGCAGTAACCTTTGGAGATTTGCACCAAGTTTATACTGAATCTTCTGAAGACTCTGCTTAGTCACAGCTGGAGATCCCCAGGAAGAGACTGAGTAAAAATAAACATGTTGACTCCCCCTCGGAGTGCACCACATCTGGCACTGACTTGGTTGAGATAGATGGATCCCCATAGTCCCCTCTTGAAGACATCAGTTTTGGTGAAGTCCTAGATCTGATGAAACAGAAGGAGATCTTGGCCGTCAGAACCACTCTCTCAAGATGAAGAAGTGCTTTTCAAAGCATACAGCTCTATGCCACCTACTTCTTGGGTGGTCCATCCTCTGGACTGTAATAGATTTGATTATCAGGAGGATGTGGTTGTAACTCTACACAAATAGTCATTTCCCCAAAAATCTGATAAGATCTTGCACCCACTTAAAGACTGGCAGTTTTGGTCAAAAGGTACACTGGTGGTTTTGATCATTGTTGCAGCTGCCACCAAAACAGAACTCATAGATGAGTTGACAGCGTCCACCTTCCAAATCAAGAATCAAGGGTGATTGACAGTATAAAAAGTGCACATACACTTTGAGCACCTTTGCCCTGAGAGTATTAAACTATTTAACTCCTGTGAATGGTTTCCAAAGGGACCTAGCCAAAGAAGATAGGAATGCTTTGAGGCAATGTGTCACACAGGCGTCTACTAAACAATTACAGACCCCCCTAAATACCATTGTCAAGATTACTGACTTCTCCATGCATCTGTATCAGAATGCAGTTGATAGGGCAGCTTGGGCTGTAGTCACTGGCATAACCCTTAGGTGGCATGCATGGCTCAGTCTGTGCGATTTTGAGGACAACTTTAAGACATCTTCAAGACATCTTTTAACAGTTGTGTTGCCCCTGCACTGGGCAAGAAATTAAGGAGCCTCAATCCTCACCACTAGCACCAGTGAGGGACGTACACATTGGGAGGATGACAAGTACATACACAGTAAAGTACAATTTCCCTTTAAGAGCACACAGAGATCACCGTCAGCCTGAGACTGGTTTCTCCCTCTTTTTCCAGATCCCCAGTAAGACTCCCCACTGGCATAGCTATAGGGTTGAGATCTCAGCCGAGTGGCCAAGCCAAAACCTCCAGCACCATCTCTGTCCAACCAGTGCTTTGTGTCCCTGCCCAAGTAGCTGACACACACACTTTGAGATTTGATTTATACATAAACACACCTGGAAAAGGCTGGCACAGGTTTACTAGCTATGCCCCCTTCTGTCCAGACTGTAAGGTAGTACCCGCTGCCGCCAGCCACTACTTAACTAGAAAGGGTGCCCAATCTTACTGTGTAATGTTACTATTAATCCAAATGGTAAGTGTGACCAAGACTTGCAAGGCTATGTAAGAGTGTCCTGTACACTGTCACCAAATACATATGCAATTACTCTAAGAGCTTAAATATCTCTAAACAAACCACAGCCACAGTTAAATGTTTAAATATATTTAATAATAAATAATAAAAGAACAAGACAATACTCAAACAACACAGTAACTACAGAGTTCAGAATCACAGGAAATATTTTAAAACAACATTGCAGGACAGTCTCAAATAAATACAGAAAACTTCTAAACTAATCTTTACTATATTCCCGTCTATATCTAAAATATACTATGCCCTAAATAACTTACTTACAGAGCAAGGCAAATGTAAATGAGAAGTGCTGAATGGATGTTTCTAGATCCAAGAAAAGATAAAAAATGCACAGTCTCTGAGAGAGTTCCCAAATTAATATCAAAACATTACTGCTGGGTTAGCCTGGATGACATCACTCTTCGTCACCTGCCTTCTGTTCCCAGGCTAACAGAAACTTAACAAAATTTAACATTTCTCTGTGAAAAATGCATATCTCTCAGATGTTTGCTCAAAACTGGAAGTCGTAAAACAATTAAATACTTTTACATTGTAGACCTAGTAATTACTTCTCTCCAAGACAGTATAAAGGAACTTCTAGCTCTAGACATTGTGTCAGCTTGCTGCACTGAAATTACTTTTTATAGCACATCATAAAACACTTTTAATTTCAACTTATTTTCTTGAAGTTTTGCAAGTTAACTCTGTATGTTCCAGCTACTATGATTAAAACATACATTTGCACAGGTATGTAGTTTATATACATTTCTGTTCTTTTTCAATAGGGTACACTGTGGTTACATTCTTCAAGTTCAGTACATAACATACAGTTCAGCACACACTTCTGCACCAGTAGTTTAATATACACATAACATATAGTTCTCTTAAATTTTTAAGACAAGCATATGAATCATATTAATATTCACAAATGACATGTGATTATCTACAAAATTCCAAATAGCTAGGCTGGCAGTGCCACATTTCTATATAAATCATATTAATATTTTCAAGTGATATATAATTATTTACAAAATTCCAGATAGCTGGACTGCCAGTATTTCCCTGGTGTCACACCAGTGTCCCCTTTGATGGCTCTACTCTTTTTGGTCGTATGGTAAAGGAAAAGCTGATGAGGTGTGAACAAAATGGGAAGGCACTGTCTGCTATAGGGGTCAAATTTGAGAACCTTCAGTCACTTGGGTTAGTTTTGCTATGACTTTTTCTGTCTCCCTTCAGTGCCAAGTGCAAAAGCTACTTTGCCGTATTTCCCCTTGCAGGGCAGTCACTGAGGGATGCTGTAGTCTGGCAGTGTCCCCCCAGTCTTCTTTACACCTTTCCTCCTCTCCTCCTCCCGATACCCAAAATCCTATGGAAAGCATCTGGCCCAGGCAGATCTGGTTTCCTTTATTCAGGCCTCATTTGCTTCTAGGTCCACAACCGGATCTCCTCTCACACCAAGCCATACAGCCACATCCAGACCTTCTCAGCATCAGGCTAACCGCATGGTTTATCCAATTTCTTTAATGGCTAGACATACTACCTTTTCAGAGAAGGTGGTACATATTTTGTCTGCTTCCCAGAAACAGTCCACTCAAAAGATCTACAAAAGTAAATGAAAGCATTTTTCTTCTGGGACATCAGCCAAAGGTTGGATTCTTATTGTACTTCTGTTGCAGGTATGTTATAATTTCATGCCTCCTTATGACACAGCCTCAAGCTACTCTGCCATCAAAGTACAGTTAGTTTGTATTTCAAATTGTCTGCTGTGATACCAAAACAGTATTCTTGCACCTCATAAACTCTGCAAGGCTTTTCTTAAAAGAGTATTTCTTCTTTGACCTCCAGTTAAGGACCTTACTGCCCCGTGGGACCTAAATTTAGTTCTAGAAGCAGTAACAAATCCTCCTTTTGAACCAGCTTCCTCTGCAAAACTTAAGCTTTTGTCATAGAAAATCTGTTTCTGGTTTCTGTCACTTGAGCTAGAAGGATTTCAGAACACCATACCTAGTCTTCCACTGCCCCATGTCTAATTTTTAACAAAATCAAAGTTACCTTAATAACCAGTCACATCTTCATTCTTAAGGTGGCATCAGATAATAACCTTAACTAGTCAGTTAACCTCCTCATATTCTCCCCTAATTATTCTAGCAAAGTAGAATGTCTATTGCATACTTGGATGTCCACAAACAACTCGTATTCTACCTCCATAGAACCAAAACTTTCAGAAAGGGTGCCAACTTGTTTGTTTCCTTTACCTGTAACAGATTAGGCACAAAAATCTCCAGACTAACATTGTCCTTTTCCTACTCTAGCAACAACAGAGTTTAGCATTCAAAACCACAGGCTCTTTCCACTAGGTCTATGACAGTATCCACTGTCTTTAACAGGAGTTATCCATACATGACATATGCACAACAGCAACATGTACTAACTTGCACACCTTTTCTAACACTATAAATTGGACACTATATCCAGAACGAGAACTGCATTTGGAGCCTTGGTTCTGAAGGATGTCCTGTCATGATTCCCTGAGATATTAAGTAGCTTGGGATTCTGTCCCAGTAGTCAGAGCAGATGGAAAGATGAAATAGGATACAGAAGTTATGCACTTACCACAATGCTGGATCCTTTTCATCTAAGTTCATCCGATATGACACCCATCCTTCCAAATTGCCACTTAGTCTGTGTAAGTTGACAAATATTTTTAGTTTCTCCCAGTATTTTTAGTCACTAGCCAGCAAACTCGATCTGAAGGAAGAGGTTTTCATGGGATTATGAGAGAGTTTTGAAGGAGGTCAAGGCACTAGAACACTAGCTAATTTCCAGATCTGAGCCAACAAGTGGCTCAGCATCCAACAGTTGTATTGGATGGGCTTGGATGAAAAGGATACAGCATTATGGTAAGTGCATTACCTCCATTTTTAGCTTCATTTTTTTATATCCTGAAAAGTCACAGAACTTTTTGAGAATATTCCACAGTGCTGAAATGACCTTTTCCTGGTTTATCAAGTTCAAAATATATCACCTACAAATAAACCTAATGTTTCTTGTGTACCATACCAGTTATATCCCTGAATTTGTGAATCCCTTATTTTCTTTCTTTGTCAATGGCTCTAAATTTAAAGCAAATAAACAGTGAGGTAAGAGGACATCCCTCTCTGGTTCCTCTGTTCAAGCACAGCTTGTCAGAGAGGAACTGTCCCACTTTAATTCTTGCATACAACTTTTCATATATCCTCCTTATTAACCATACTATTCTTTCAGGGAATACAAATGCTCCAGTTGCTCTTCTCATAAAATCCCAGTTGACTCTATCAAATGTTTTCTCTGCATCAAAGCCATCCAACAGTAGTAGTGTTTTCTTATACTCTGCTTCCCTCATTGTTCTATTAATGTTGTCAAATGTTTGCCCCCTCCAACCACATTGCTCCATATCTGTCAACGTTAGTTAAAACCTTTGACATTCTCTTAGCTAATATAGACAAATACTTTGTAAACATATTTTAAAATTGAAATGGGTCTATATGAAGCTGAATCCGAGGAGTCTTTACCCTCTTTTGGTAACACAGCCATTATAGCTTTCTTTCAAGATGGTGGTACTTCCCCACCATTTTAAAATATTGTTAAACCTTCCAGTTCTTTATCACTTTTTTCCCTCCTGACTTATAAATTTCTACATGAATATCATCTATTTTATTTTATTTATTTATTTAGTTAGTTTGTTAACCGGGAAGTGTCCAGCTGGGGAAGAAGCCCGTTTTCAGTGGAGACCCGGGGAAAAAAGCTCCAAGGTAGTTTACAAATAGCATTTACAAATGACATATACAAGTTACAATAATTATAGGACATAAAGGAATACAAATCAAAAAAACAAGTTCTTACTATAGTGTTAAAAATCAGGAGTTATAAAGTTAGACATATTAAAGATATTTAGAAAATTATAAGTAATTGTCAGGCATTTTAACCATATCAGTTTTCCATACATCATTCTTTTCAACCATTCTTTTGGAAGAAATGATTCAAAAACCCGGGAGATACTGAGAAGGGAAGGGAGAAGGAGGATATAGACATTTGCAGGAAGAGGTGCTTAGCCTTGGCTTGTACAGGAGCAGAGCCTATGTTTAGAGAAGTATTCTTCTTTTAAGGTTTGTTTAAATGCTAGTGTGTTATTGATGGTGATAATATGCTGGAGAAGAGAGTTCCAGTGCTTGGCTATGGTATGGGAGAATTGAGAGATGCCATAGGTGTTTTGGGCTTTACTTGTTTGTTTGTGTCCTTCGGCTTTTCCCGGTTAGGGGTCGCCACAGCGGAACACCGGTCCGCTAATGATTGGTAGTGGATTTTTGCATACCGGGTTACCAGCCCTGACGCACAACCTTCAACGAAGCCACGCCCCATTCACATATGCCTCCACACAGAAGACGCTCTAGCTGAGAATTGAACGGGACAACGTCTTGCTATGAGGCGACAACGCTACCGCAGCACCACCACCGCAGTTGTTTAACTTTTAAAAATATTTTGTCAGTGGCTCGAAGGGATATTAGGTTACTATAAAGTTGGACTAGATCTGATAGGGCTGGGCAGTTTTCAGGTTTGTATATGACTGTGTGGGCAGTTACTAGCTTAGTCAGGGTTAAGGAGATGAATGAGCTCTAGCCAGTTTAGCTGCATTAATGCAGTACAGTGGTGAGATCTTTGAGATTGATTTGTATCAAGTTTGGCAATTTTGTTAGAGCAGGATTAGAGGCTATTTAGGTCAGATTTGTGAAGGTTTCTAAATATTTGAGAGAACTATAGAAGGGAAGATGGGTTTGAGCAGTTGTGAGTCTGGCTTGGTCAGTGAGAAATGGTTTTGCTCTGTAGAGTGAACCCAGTTTGGCATGCACCTTTTTAATGGTTAGAGCAAGGTGTTTATCCAACCTTAGTCCGATATAGATTGCAACACCAAGAAGTTTTGTATGTTCTACTTGCTCTATTATAGTGCCATTGGAAGAGGAAATATGGATGGGGGGGGTGAATTCTTAGATGTTGGGTTTTGGTGGAGGACTATAAGCTTGCTTTTTTGGGGGTTAAGTATAAGTTGATGGAGAGTTGGATAATTTTCTATACTTTGCGGGCTTTTTGAGTTTTTCTTGATTTTTTTTTAATAGTGAGGGCAGAACAGATCAGGGAAGCGTCGTCAACATATTGTACAACTGAGGCTGGGTTAGCAGCAGTATGAAAGTCATTAGTAAAGATAGTGAATAGGAGTGGACCGAGGATTGAGTCTTGCGGCACGCCGACACTTACAGGGAGCTGAGAGGAGAGTTTATTTTCCCATAGAGTGGCTTGTTTTCTGTCAGTCAGGTAGCTATGAAACCAGTTTGGTGTTTCAGAGCTGGAGTGGTAGTTGGCTAGTTTGTTTAGAAGTATTTTATGTGATACAGTGTCGTTTGCTTTTGACATGTTATGAAGGTAGCAGATACTAGTTGGTTTTTGTTTTTAAGCTTGTATATAGTGTCAGTAAAGCTGATGAGAGCTGTGCTGGTACTGTGCTTGTGCAGGAAGCAGTGTTGTGTTTTTGCTAGTAGAATATTGGTCGGGAAATTGTCTAATATCTGTTTATGTATACATTTTTCTAAGATTTTGGCAAGTGGGGACAGAATGGCTATTGGTCTGTAGTTGGATAAGTCAGTTGAGTGGCCGCCTTTATGTAAGGGTATAATGTGAGATATTTTACAGAGGGATGGTACATATTGTTCAGAGATAGAGCGGTTGATTAGAATAGATGTAGGGTAAGCTAAGAAGTAGCTAGTTGAAGAAAGTCACCAGGTAACTGGTCAGCGGCTAGTGTGCATGGCTTTAATTTGCCAATAAGAGTTTTAATATAGTTGGTTTGAATTGGTTTGAGTTGGAGGAGGGTAGTATTTTTGTCAGAAGTCTGAGGTATGGTAGGCGGTGTACTGGGGGTATTGCTGAGTAGGGAGGTAATTGAATTAATAAAGTGGGAGTTAAACTGAGAGACTATGGACTCATTTTGGTTGGTCAGTGTTGGGGCTGGGGTAGTGAGTTTTCCAGGGTTGAGAAGGAGATTAATTGTTTGCCAGAATCTTTTGGGATTGTTCTAGTATTTTAGCTGATTTGCTTGGAAGTAGGTTTTTTTTTTTGTTTGATTTCTAAGTTGCTGGTAGGTAATTAGGTTTCCTTTAGTTTTATTAGTTTGATAGTGAAGACCAGGCTGTATCTCGTTGTTTTAGTGAAAGAAGTGTGTCATTTGATAGCCCGGGGAGCCTGTTAGAGTTGGTGCGTATTTTTCTTATGGGAGCTAGTTCATTGAGTATTTGAAGGAAAGAAGTATTGAATTGCGCTATCAAGTGGAAGATGTTTCAAAGGTGTCCAATCATATTATAGGAGGCGAGAGTTAAGTAGTGACGGAGAGAAATGTTTTTTGTCGTGAATGTAGCGAATCGAACTATTGGAGAAATTCTGATAATGCTTTCTAACCAAATAGGTAGGGTAGTGATCACTTAGTGTATCAGGGAGACACCCAGCATCATATGTAATGTTGGGCTTGTTAGTTGAAATCCAGTCTAGAGTGGATTGTCTCTTGGAGTGCTTGTCAATGCGTGTGGGGAGGTTAATTCTTTGGCAGAAGTTATAAAGATTAATGAAGTTTGTAGGGGTCTTAGAGGAGCAGGTGGTCCAGTCAAGATTAAAATCTCCTAGTATTATAGTTTCCTGGGTGAAGTTTGTAGAGGCCAGTTCTAGGGTGTTTTCTGTATTCTGGAGTTTTTTTTTTTGTAGGGGGCAGGTAGGTAGCAATAAAGATGATTGACTTATGGTTATTTAGGTCAAGGCTTGCTATCAAAATTTCAAGGTTAAAAATATCTGGTGGGGTAGTGTTAAGGTGTACCAGATTAAGATTTTCTTTAAATAATATGGCAATCCCACCTCCATGTTTAGCTACTCTGTCAGTTCTAAAGATACTATAGCCTGTAGGAAGAAATTCTTCTGATTTAATACGGGGCTTAAGCCATGTTTCAGTAATGACAAATATATCAGGGTTGTACAGTGCAATAGCAGCCTGAAATACATGAACTTTGTTGGCATTAATGATAAGCAAGCCAGAGTTTCCTTTTATAAGTGGTAGACAGGAGCAAGGTGTGGGGTTAGTGGATATATCAGTGTAGAGAGTTTGGGAGGAAGGGGTTGGGCCTGGATTAGGATGGATATCACATTGAAGTTTGAGGTGGGTAAGGCAATGGAAGGTTAGATGTTTCAGTTTAGAAAATAGACTGTGATAGATATATAATGAGGTGGTAGAATTTGGGGTGTAGAAATATATAAGAGAGAAAAGTAGAGTAGGGAAGGTATTGTAGAGGTATGGGGAGATATAAATAGTAGGTCTGACACCCTGGTGCTCTTCAATTACAAGCAGTGTTGGGGAGTGATTATGAGAGGGGAAGGTTAGGTGGGAAGGAGGTAGCATGGAGGGCAAGGAGTAGGAAGGCTAAATATACAGGGAGAAGCAATGCATAGTTTACATGATACATTGTAGAGTAAGTGGATGAATGGTAGTGTATTTGAGAGTTGCTAACTAAGTTAGAAAATTACAAAATGGGGAAAAACAGAATAATAAGAAAAATAAGAGTATGTAGTAAAGGGTACGGTAGATAGAGAGGAAGGACAATAGCAGTGTCAGTTGGAGATGAGAAATTGTGATAGGGAGAGAGTAGTGCAAGGGAGTATGGTGTACAGATTAAAGAAAAAAAGGTGAGATAGTTGAGATAAGGGGTGTGATTTGCCACATGTGGGGGTATGGTTGGAAAGGGGAGGGACTAGTTAACTATAAGATGTTATGTGATCCTATCTCGCCTACATTCTGAATGATGGGTTGATGCCAAGAAGTCTCTTATTGGCAGAGCTTACTATATCCCAGGATGCACCACTACCAGCCCCCAGATCTCGTTTGCCGCTTCCCTGCGAAGACGTGGTCTCGAGCTGGCTGGGCTGAGTAGTTTTATTAACTAACTTTCTGTCAGTTTTTTGCTGTTTTTGCTCACAAAAGCTGTTTTAACGGCTATCGTTAACTTGTGTACGATTTGGATTGTTAAATTGTTGTGTGTGATTGGGTTCAGTTTGTTTTGCCCTCCATCCAGGGCCTTCGGACTGTCAACCTTAATACTTTACAGGGTCTCTAGTAATTATATAATTGGTTAGAGTTACCTGTTCTTTTACAGGAAGTGTTTGCATTAGTTATTACTGTAAGCTTAGATTTATCAGCAGTAAAATTTAGTGTACTTTCCTGTCAGAGTGACTAGAATTGTGTATCATCATGTCTCAAACCCTAGGCCGGGCTTTAAAAATGTTGAAATGTGGGTTTAAAATGTCTATCACAGGCGATCATTCGCTCTGTGTATATTGTCTCGGGGCAAAGCACTTGCAGGAGTCATGCAGTGTATGTCACGCTTTTCCTCAAGGGTCCTCCAGGAGAGGAAAAATAAATTGATTCTTAAGGGGTTAGTTAAACCTTCCTTTGAAGAAGCCTTGGCATCCTCTCCTGCTCCAAAGAAAAGGGCTTGGTTCCGACCAGTCCGCCGGACCCGACTGCCAAGAAACTTAGGCAGGCCTCTCCGCTCCAAAGACTGTCTGCCTCGTGCCACCAGTATCGACTCCTCTGGCCGGAGCCGATGGCTGGGGGCTCCACTGCTCCTCGGCGAAGTCTACCTCGGCACCGATGGAATCTGCTGTGAGTATTCCTCCCCTAGTCCTTTAGGGCCGATGGAGAGGCCTTCTCGAACCCGTTCTGTTTCCTCTCGGTCTTGAGGATGGATTCTGATATAGACAGGGTGCTCCAAAGACTGTTCCAGTCCCCAGTCTTCCAAAAATTTGTTTCGGTTCGACCCAGCTGGTTTGGAGCCGATGACCTTGGCCCATCCCGTTGCCATTCCTCCTCCGACCCGCTTGGCTCCGTGGAGCAGGTGCTGTTGGAGCGGTGGAGATCTCAGGGTCGGCTCCGACCGGACTTCTTCGGCTGGACCGGGGTGAGGTTTGGGACCTATGCTTTCGGTTCGAGCCTCCCCTCGGTGCCGGCTGCGGGACTTCCGTCGGCTCTCCCAGGATTCTGGGGGTCCGGCTTTCAGGGCCATGAGGAGTGCCTTGGCCAAGTCCTCCCATCTCTCCGGTTTTACCAGCACCTTCCTGGGCGTGGAGACTGGGTCTTTGGCAGTTCCCTGTCCGTAGCCAGCGGAGCCCGAGGCCTGAGGTTACCCCCAGTGGGGTTCCTCCTCCTGAGGGTTCTTCGAGTTGTCTTCAGAGGAACCCCAAGGAAGAGATCGTGCAAGAGGAAGCACGTGGACTCCCGAGTCTATTACGCCGGACACTGATATGGATGATGCGGAGGGGTCCCCTCGGATGATGTCTCATTTGCAGACATCTTAGAGATCCTCAAACGCTGGATATCCAAACCCCCCTCTGCTGGCGAATCAGTGCTCCTCAAGGCCTTTGGGGCTCAGCCCTCCGCCTCCTGGGTGTCTCCGCCCTTGACGAGCTTCTGGATTTAGTTTGTCGGGATCCAGATTCCGTGGAACCAGTCCCTTCTCGTCCGAATAAATTTTTATCTGCCCCCCCCCCGAGAAGGAGTTCCTTACTAAAGGCGTGGCTGTAGATGCCATGGTGGTGGCATCTGCTACACAACAAGACGTGGCAGAGGCTTCAACGTCCATCCATCCTCCTAATAAGGAGTCTAGGAGTATGGATAGGGGAAGCGCACCCTGACTTCAGCGGCCTTTACCTTAAGGTGTCTGAATTATTTGGCACATTTTACCAGGCTTCAGAGGGATCTGGTCAAGGAGTTGTCAGATTCCCTCTTGGGTAACCTACCTGAGCAGCTAGCCCAGTCCGTTAGCTCTCAGTTGGCTATCCTTCGTCAATTTCTAACTCGTCCATGAGGCTCATTTCCTATGCGGCTGAAGCACAGGCGTGGCTCTCGTAGACAAGCCTGGCTCTGCGGAGGCCTTCAAGTCTTCCTCTCCCTTTGATGGGTCCTCATTGTTTGGACCCAAGGTGAAAGACACCCTTACCGCTGTGAGCAGGAGGAAACGTTATCTGCCGTAGGTGCCCGTTATTCTTACCCCAAGGCTAAAGGAGGAAAATGTGGTTCGAAAATCTAAGTTTTTCTCCCAACAGCAGGAAGATTCCCGTCCAGAGGCCCAGAGGCGGCAGAGGGCCCGCAATTCTGGAGACCCCGAGTCCTTTCGTGGCTCTTCAGCCTCCCACACGTCATGAGGGATTGCCCGGCTGTGCTGCTCGAGCCAGTCGGGTGTCGTTGCCAAGCACCTAAATGCCTGGGAGTCAATCACTCAGGACAGATGGGTGCCGGATCATTGCCGGAGGTTACACCATCCCATTCAAATACTCACCCCCACCGTCCAAGAGAATCCCGGACCCACCACCCAGTCAAAGGGAAATAGCAGCCGCAGAAGCTTTAAAGCTGCTAGAAAAAGGAGTCATCCAACGGGTCCCCACATGCCAGGTCGGATCAGGAAATTACTCCAGATTCTTTTCAGTGCCAAAAAAGACAGGGGACCTGAGACCAATATTGGATCTCAGCAGACTGAACCAATCGAAATCCAAATTCGAATGGACACGTTACAATCCATTCTCCCGTTGTTGGAGAAGGATGTTTGGATGTGCTCCATAGACCTCAAGGACGCCTATTATCACATACCGATACATCAGGCGTCCAGAAGGTATCTGCGCTTCAGCCTGGGAGTCAGTCATTACCAATTTTGTGCTCTGCCCTTTGGTCTCACCACAGCCCCAGAGTGTTCACCAAGTGTTTGGCAGTAGTGACGGCTCACCTGAGAAGTCTTGGATTCCAAGTGTTTCCCTATCACGACGACTGGCTCCTGACTGCCACCACCAGGCATCTACTAATGGACAACCTCAAAGCCACCATCTCCCTGGGTGTTTCCCTGGGATTACATTCAATTGGTCAAAGTCTGTCTTGCTGCCCTCTCAGCATAAAGTTTATAGGAGCAGAGATAGACTCAAGATTGATGCGTCTTTCTTCGCCGAAAGGATCCGAACTTTACAGGGCCAAGTTCAAGCTCTAATCTCGGGCTCCACAGCCCCACCCAGGCTGGTTCTACAAGTCCTAGGCTCAATGTCTGCCACGCTTCTTTTCGTTCCTCTGGCAAGATTACACATGAGGATTCTTCAGTGGCTCTTGTCAACTCAATGGTCCTTTCAGGATCTTCCCTCAATCATCACATCATGATTACGGAAATATGCAAAGGGACCTTCGCTGGTGGCTTCAGACATCCAACTTGAATCAGGGAAAACCCTTTGTTCTCCCCCCTCCAGTGGTTACCCTGGCGACAGATGCCTCCCAGATAGGGTGGGGGCATTGTCTGGGCAGGCTAGTTCAGGGCTCCTGGCTCTCTTCTCCACATCAGCGTGTTGGAGATGAGGGCTGTACTTCTATCCCTACAGACCTTACACAAGTTTCTTCCTCAGGGCATCATCGCCATCCACACAGACAACATGTCGGTGGTTTGGTATCTGAACAAACAAGGAGGGACCAGATCGTATCCCCTTTGCAGAGAGGCCATGAGAGTGTGGGAATGGGCTGTAGCTACCAACCGCTTCTTGGTAGCGACCCACATCCCGGGAAAGTCAAATGTATTGGCGGACAAATTAAGCAGGACAATTCTCTCTCCTCACGAATGGTCTCTAAACCGCACAGTAGCAGTCCAGGTTTTCAAGAGATGGGGGACGCCGTGCTGCGACCTATTTGCAACTCCACAAAACACCAAGTGCCAGAGGTTCTTCTCCTTGATTCCACATCAGGAAGTACCAGCCATGGATGCTCTAGCACAACCTTGGCCAACAGGACTACTTTATGCCTTTCCTCCAATTCCACTCCTTCCAAAAGTTATTCAAAAAGCTTCTCAACTGGGGTCTTCAATGATTCTGATTGCCCCATACTGGCCTCGTCAGATATGGTTTCCTTACCTGAAAAAGCATGCAGTGGACGATCCGTGGACCTTAGACCTGATCCCGGATTTGCTAATCCATCAGTCGGGACATTGGCATCAGTCCCTTCAATCTCTAAAATTGACAGCTTGGCTCCTCCACTTCCAACCTTAGTTAGAAGGCACACACTAGACCGGAAGTTGTTCACATTTTATCTACAAACCCACCACTAACAAATTGTACCTCAGTAAGTGGAAGAGGTTTGCTATCTGGGCTCAACTCAAGGGCTTAGACCCTATCACTGCTCCTGTCCCAGAGGTTTTGAAATTCTTAACATCCCTGTTTAATCAGGGATCTTCTGTCTCAACTATTAAAGTCCAACTAGCTGCTATCTCGAAATTCCATGAATCCACGGATCCTCCTTTGATGAGCAGCAGACTATGCAAAACGTTCATTAAAGGTGCCAGTCTGTTAAGACCACCAGTTTTTCATCCTGCACCTCCGTGGGATCTTGATTTGGTGCCGTGCATTAACATCCCCTTTTGAACCGGCTGCTACATGAATTAAAATATCTGTCTTGGAAAGCGGCATTCTTAGTGGCTATTACCTCTGCAAGGGGAGTCACAGAGCTTCAAGCCCTGTCTATTAAACCACCGTGCTTGATTTTCCACAAGGATAGAGTATCACTTAGGCCTAATCCATCCTTTGTCCCCAAAGTCTGTTCTAGTTTCTGTCTTCAACAATCTCTAGAGCTACCAGTTTTCTTTCCAAAATTCTCTAATGAAGCAGAATATACTCTCCATAAATTGGATGTTCACAGGCAATTACGCTTCTATTTAGACAGGACTCAGCAACCGTAAGTCAGACCAGTTGTTTGTGTCCTTCTCAGATAATAAATTGGGCCAAACCATTACAAAAGCTACAATCTCAAAATGGATCAGAGATTGCATAACTCAGGCCTATTCTTCTTGAATAAACAACTTACATCATCTATCAAAGCTCATTCTACAAGAGCTATGGCTACTTCTATAGCCTTTCATTCCAGAAATTTGTGCTGCTACTTGGTCCAATCCGCACACTTTCATTTCCCACTACAAATTGGATGTGGCATCTAGAGGCGAGCTTCATTTGGTTCCACGGTACTCAGGAGTGTTTTCCAGTGAGCCACCCAGGATTCAGGTGCTAGGGGCTGTCCCATCATTCAGAATGTAGATAGGATCACATAACATCTTTTAGTTATGTACTCACCATAACTTCAGATGTTTGGGATCCATCCCCACCCTCCTTCCCCTGCCTTGCAGATCAGAAGAGATTGAACGGTTTTGAGCTCCACTGTTTTTATCTTGTTTCATCTGACGATGTTATATAAGCAGGGTATGCATGTGTGCATGTATGCGGACAAACTAGATCTGGGGGACTGGTAGTGGTGCATCCTGGGATATAGTAAGCTCAGCCAATAAGAGACTTCGCTCTTTGGCATAAGCGTGCCGAGTCGGAGCCGAGGGATCGGCTCCGAACCCATCATTCAGAATGTAGGCGAGATGGATCCCAAACATCTGAAGTTATGGTGAGTACATAACTAAAAGTTACAGGATACAGGTGGTGGGTGGGAATGGAGTTGGATAGGGGAGCAGAGTGAGCCCGAGCATAGCGAGGATGAATGGAGCTGGGCTCGACCAAGGGTGAGATAACAGCGCTGCAAGAGACAATCAGTCACTCTCAATAACAATGAAAGTCAGGGATAGAATTTATTGATTATAAGAAAAAAGAGAAGAAAATTACCTTGAGAGAGTTGTAGAGAAAGATGGGACAAGAAAGTAAAAAAAGAAGAAAAAAAATAGGAAGACAAGTTTGTCAACAGTCAGACAAGGTGATGGTCAAGGGAACTAGCATAAAAGAGCTGTAAAAACATGTAAGTAGTGAGTAGTAGAAGAAATAAGTGAAGGAAAAAAAAAACAGAGATGTAAGAAAGTAAGCTAGGCAGTGTTCAGTCCAGGTAGAGGTAAAGAAGCAACAAGCAGGGACAGGAACAGCAGAGGAGAATGGGGAGGGGGGGCTTTTCCAGGGGACCTCTCAAAGGCAGGCAAAAATTGGTTTGCTGGCGTCCCTTATTATAAGTGAAATACACTAGGTTCAAAGCTTAATATCTGGAGTTCACAGCTAATTAGGTTAAAAAATTAACTCCACAATTAACATACAAAAGTTGTTAGGAGTGGCTCTCTTGGAGGGTAGTAGAGGGTCCATATAGCTGGAGCAGCTGTTGGTCAGCAAGGGCCCAGTAGTCCTGGGGGTTAATGCTCTAGGGCAGGAGGCCAGAGATTTGTATAAGGGGATAAGTTTTTAGGAGTGGATCTCTTGGAGGGTAGTATAGGGTCCAAATAGCTGGATCAGCTGTTGGTCAGCAAGGGCCCAGTAGTCCCGGGGTTAATGCTCTGGAGCAGGAGGCCGGAGATTTGTATAAAGGAATAAGTTGTTAGGAGTGGCTCTCTTGGAGAGTAGTAGAGGGTCCAAATAGCTGTAGCCGCTGTTGGTCAGCAAGGGCCAAGTAGTCCTGGGAGTAATGCTCTGGGGCAGGAGGCTGGAGATTTGTATAAAGGGCTGGTGAGTACATGCTTACGGACAAGGGACGCCTAGCAGTACTATTCCTGGAGAGTTCCCTGTTGAGTGATTATACAACACCATTTTTATCTCATCTGTTCTCATCTTGGCTGTTAATTGCTGAGTCTCAGCTTGTTCTAACCTTGGCATAATTAAGTCTTCCATAAATTTTGCCATGTATGCCTTTTCTTGCTTTCCCTATTCCTCTGTCTTATACAAAGTTTCATAAAACTTATGAAATATTTCTAATACCTCTACAGTAACTCTCATTTTGATTGTCATAGATTCCTTAAGTAAGGGTGCTACTCTTTCTTTTTGCTGCCTAAGTTGTGTGAAATGTTTTTGCCCACTGCAGTTATTATCAAAAATATTTCCTTAACAGCCACCTTTCTAAACTCATGCATATTATTCAAATATTAGGTTATTTTCCCTTTAGCACTCTACAGTTGCTCCACTTCTTGTTCTCTAAGAATCCCTTTCTTCTGCAATACTTGAACCTTTGTCAACTCCTTTAAATAATTCCTATTGCTTCTTTCTGATCTCTCATTCTCTTGATTCAACCATGTCTTAAACTGAATTTTCAATTTATTCCACTCTACTCACTAGGTATACATTTTGTATCTTTCCTAACAAATCTAGACTCCTGTCCACTATCCACTATCCATACCTTAAATTTCTCTCTTTTTAAGAGATTCATAGGAACACGTCAGTTTCTCATTTTTACATTATTACCCACAGCTTTATCTTACTTTTTAGTGGTGTATGATCTGATGGATGATGGATCTCAAAGCTTTCAGTTAAGTACAAATGCTGCTGTAAAATATAGCTTGTGTCTAATCTAGCCCATTTATTGCATTTTGAAGATTAATATGTTCGTTCTGTTTGAATTCTTGTTACAAAATTCACATCCTCTGTTTCAAATATTCTCATATACTTCAGAAATCTACCCGCTTTTGTTATATTTCCCTTATAGGTTCCCATGATGCATCCTCATTATCGCAAATCAAGTTCAAGTCATCACCCATAAATAATGTTCTTCATTAGATCACTGTTGCAATAGCCACTACAATATGGGACATGTCCTGCCAAGGATACCTTCCGTCCAGCCAGTCTACAAAGCTTTAGGCACCTTCCTTGAGTGCTGTATGTCTGCCTTTAGCAAGACAGGACATGGTAGTATAAGGATGCTTGGACCCACTAAAACTCAGAACTTTCTTGTTGTTAGTACGCTCTTGCAGACTTTTGTCACCTTTGAGGCTTCTACTGCTGGCAGTTGGCTTCAGCTACTTAGACATTAGGTAGATAAGTATTCCAATGGAGGAACTTTCCTTTTTCTGAAAGAGAATCTTGTCTTATGTCTATCAGAAAGAACAAGTGAGCTTATGGTCGACAAATCATATATAAGTATTTTTATTCCACTTGTGTTTTCTGTCTGGGTGAGGAGCGTGACATTAGGCTGTGTCCTGTTTGCCGTTCTTTCACTCCAGAAATTGTATGGAGTAGATTAAATTCTCTCTGAATTTTTCTTGAAAACAGATGCCTGTGGGTCTTTGAGCAAGTAGCCATGTCTTCTGATTCACCAGTGATGAAATCTGTACATCTTTCCCATTTCACTGTCTTGAGACTGACAACTCTGCTGAGGCCAGCAACACAACCACCACGAAACTCCTCCAGTGAACCATGACAGCTGTAAGATGGTAAAAGGCAGCCAAAAAACATTCACTGTAAGAAACTGTCCGCTGAATGTAAAAAAGACAAATGAACCAGAACCATGTCCACTAATATAAAATCTTTTAATTGATCTAAGTGCTTTCGTCCTTGTCTAAAGACTTTATCAGATGTGATGCTGTTCTGAGTTCCATTTTACCCTGCAACAGCTTTGTGGTTACAACCCTGCTGAGCCACTTATGCAGCTGAACCTTCTAGCACATCCTTTTTGTTGATGACTATCACCCAGGACACACACACATTCCAACAGACTATTCATCCATTGGAGTCTGCTGAAAGGGGAAAACTTTGTATTATTTTGTCTGAGGGTGAGGGAGGCATAAATCAGCTAAAAGTGAGGGAAGATGTTGGTGGATCACAAGTGGAAGTCCGACCTATAGCTCTGACCCAGAAGACCACATGTCTGGACACTCCATAAAAGTGCACTGAAAAGACTAAACATCTGTCTCCTCCTACTGCTCCCCCCTTTCTCAAAAAGGGACTCTATATGATCGGTTTAATTTTGCACAGGTACTGTTGGCTATGCAATACTTTAAAGCCTTTCTGAGCGTCTTCTTTTTCCATTCCAGTTAAGGGGAAAAGAGTTGCCTCTTCTTTAGAAGAAGAAATTCTATCAGAATCTAATCAGGAAGGATTAGTTTGTTCTTCACATATTTCTTCTGTCACAGTTTGTGAATCTGAAATTTCATTTGGCGATACTATTTTAAAAAAAGAATTTCTTCTAATGGAAAGGGAAAGGGGTAGCTGATTCCCAAAAGGTATGTTGCAAACTCCCTGGTATGTGCTCTTCCAGACCCATGGCCATCCCTCCAGTCTTAGGTAATGTGGAGGATACATCTTCTGCATCAGTATCTTTGGATTCCCAACCCCCTTGTTACAAAGAAACCTGATAAATTCTGTAGAGCCCTAGTTCTTATTTTTGAAAAATCCTTTCTGCATACCATGACATTATTTTCCTAGATGCAGAGAGAGGTACTAAATCAGTTTATTCTGTTAACCCTGTCCCCAGTGACAAGGATAGCTATGCTTTTGGTAAATTTGTCAAAAAAGTTTACACTTCTACCTTTGCTACATATCTATAGAGACAAAATTTTGGCAATCTGTGGCCAATTTCCCTAACTCTGAAATTAAATCCAGTCTTTTGAAAATGGTCAACTGTGCATCTCAAGTTACTAAACAAACATTCTATCAGATATACACATGATGCTGTAGATTTATCTTAGGGATACTGTCATGAAAAACAATGCCTGAATAAGACTTCAGAATTTCACAGAAGATGTTAATGCACAATTGTCAAATTCCTCTCTAGAAAAATACCTTTTATGTGGTAATTCCACTGTTGAGGTTCTTAAAAAAAAGAAGAAGAGAGACAAATTGATGCAAGTAGTCACCCATTCCTAAATTCCTGAGAAATTACTCTTCCAATCAAGGAGGAATTGTATCAAAAAATCTTTAAGTCAGACCAGCGCAAGTCTTCTAAGCAAAAGTTTAAAAAGAAATAACAAAATGATGCTAAAAAGGAAGTGAGTGGTTTTCAAGGATTATCTTTCCAAAGGAAAAAAAACATATGGCTGTTATTGCCTCCTGTCTCTCCCCACCCCGTTCCCACCACAGCTTTCTTCTCAGAAATCCAGGGAATCTTTCCTTATGTCTTCCAGTTTTGCAGTCAGTAACTTCAGACTTTTGGGTGCTAATTATCACAGAGCATGGATACAAAATGCATTGGACATCCCCTCCCTTTCCATGTGGACTTTCTCAGCCTTTCAAGTATCTATAGTCGTCATCAGCCTCAAACCATTTCAGAAAAATGATATGCCATTATATGGGCAACTGAGTCTAGTGTCTCTTCATTTTGCTATTTTATTGACCACCCCCTCCAAAAAAAATCCGCTTCTGTAAATTTAGTTGTAGCATGTAAATAAACATCCAATGCAAAGTAAGGACTGCATGTTAATTTACCTGCTGTCACTATAGTGTACTACAACCTTTGCTTTCTTAACTTTAGATGTTAAGTTGTCTATCTCGCCTTCATTCTTGCTGGATGGGTTCGGAGCCGAACCTCAGCTCCGACTCGGCCACTCTAAAAGCTCGAGAGCTAGTTCCACCGGCTCGAGGCTCCCCTATATCCCACAATGCTAGGCGGTAACTCCTCAGATCTCATTTGCCGCTACAGCGATCGAGGTGCT
Organism: Protopterus annectens; assembly: GCF_019279795.1. Taxonomy (NCBI): domain Eukaryota; kingdom Metazoa; phylum Chordata; order Ceratodontiformes; family Protopteridae; genus Protopterus; species Protopterus annectens. The sequence continues at coordinate 480,058,121 of NC_056727.1, forward strand.
TTTCAACCGGCTCATCAGGTTAGTTTAAAAAAACTAGTTGTATCTTAGATAGACCCCCTTTTAAGTTAGCCTTCCTTAGTAAATTTATAAGTTACGTAGTTTCCTTACATTCCAAATTTCTCCCTTTTTCTCCTAAACTTTCTAAAGTTATTCCCTTGGGCTTAAGGCCCAGTCCCTCCCTTCCTAGTAGTTGGAGTGACTGTGTTTTCTAGGGATTTAATTTTTTTCTAAATTACTTATTAATTTAATTTAACTTTTGATAAGTGTAATCGGTGTGTGTGTGTGATTGTGTGGTTACACTTTTTTCTTCTTTGGATATGTCTAAAGATTCAAAGGTCTCAGGCTTTAAGAAGTGTGACTCGTGCTGTCAGAAGATGTCTCTGACAGACGGTCACACTTCTTATGTTTACTGCCTGGGACCTTTGAACCTGCAGGACTCATGTGCTGTTTGCCATGGCTTCAGCCCTAGAGTCCTGCAGGAGTGTAAAAATAAGCTCATTCTAAGGGGCTTATTGAAGCCTGAGGGTCCCGCGACTCAATCTTCGGGGAAACCCTCGAAGCCTACCAGACCATCGGCTCCGGTATCCGAGTCGTCTTCTGGGGTTTCAAAGGCTGTTCGAACATCGGCTCCGGCTGGAGCCGATGATTCTCGAACTCACGGCCCTACTATTTCCTCGGCTCCGCCCAGAGCCGAGGCAGACACCGGTGAGTCGGCTCCGATCAGATTGTCGGAACCGACCTCCAGAAAAAGGTCCCGGTCACCATCCATCGGTTCCGTTCATTCGGCTCCAGCATCTCCATTGCTGTCTGAATGGAGCCATAGATCTCACTCCTCTAGGTCATCGAGACTATCAGATCATGACCTTCAGAGGGTAGTGAGTCGACTTCTTAAGTCCGAGGCACTGGCCCAGATGCTTCAAAGCCCGACTCAACAGTCGATGGCTAATCCCATCACTCAGAATATTCCTCCTCCGACTCCTTTGAGTTCGGAGCCAGGGCGGCTCGGACCCGAGACTGTGGCTGCGTCGGAACTGATACCGTTGTCTTCGGTACCGTTGTCTGCTCCGATTTCTTCTTTGGAGGAATCTCGGCGCCGGACTTCCCTCGTCGGCTCCGAGGGGGCGAGTGGCATCGGACCCTTGTCCGACCCCGCTCTTCCTCTCGGTGCTTCGGCGCTGGTGAGTTCGGCTCCGACATCGGCCTCGGAGCCATCACTGTCGGTGCCGGGGGAGGTTTTCAGCTTTTCGGAGCGGAGACCTCTGGCTCTGCCTGACAGGGGTGCCTTCGGGGTCATGAGGAGCGTGTTAGAACCTGGCTCAACACCACAGTCGGCTCCATCTGCCCCTCCCTCCACGGTGCCTCCGGTTGCCCGACTGTCCACCTTCGGAGGCAGTTGGGGGAAGATTATCTCTGTACCCAGAAGCCTGGCAATCCCTAACTCAAGACAAGTTGGTACAGTCCATCATTTCCGAAGGCTACACAATCCCATTCTTTCGCATTCCAAAGCAATCAAAAAATCCCTTCCAGACGTTCCACCCAGTCAAAGGGAACAAGCAGTGCTAGAAATATCAAAGCTGCTTGCAAAAAGAGCCATTCAACCAGTTCCAGCAGGCCAACAAGGGTCCGGAATCTACTCCAAATTCTTTTTGGTTCCAAAGAAAACAGGGGACTGGAGACCCATTTTGGATCTCAGCGACTTGAACAAGTCTGTCAAGAAAACAAAATTTCGGATGGTCACGCTGCAGTCCATTCTACCCCTTTTGGGGCGGGACAACTGGATGTGCTCTATAGATCTTCAGGATGCGTACTACCACATCAAAATGAGCAGTCGCTCCAGGAGATTCCTCCGCTTCAGGCTGGGAACCAGTCATTTCCAATTCAGGGCCCTGCCCTTTGGACTCACTACAGCCCCCCGAGTGTTTACCAAATGCATGGCAGTGGTTGCCTCTCATCTGAGACGTCAAGGATTCCAAGTGTTTCCGTATTTAGACGACTGGCTCCTTACAGCCCCCACCAAGCATCTTCCGCTTCTTGCCAGAGACTATAACTTTCACACATGTCAAACACTAGGCATTTCAATAAATTACGAAAAGTCTGTCTTGTCACCTTGTCGTGTTATTACCTTTATAGGCGCAAATCTAGACACAGTCAGCATGTCAGCCAGACTCACAGAGCAGAGAATAGCAGACATACACAGACAAGTCTCTCTTGTTTTGCAGAGCAACAAAATCAAAGTCAGATTGGCCCTGAAGGTCTTAGGAATAATGGCGGCTGCTATCCCTCTCCTTCCTTTAGCCAGATTCCACATGAGAATCTTACAATGGATGCTCTTCACACAGTGGTTGTACCAACAACTTCCAATGTCCCATTCCATTGCGATAACACAATCGTGCAAGAATCATCTTTATTGGTGGGTCACATCCCCCCAGCTGTTCCTAGGAGGACCCTTTGTTCCTTCCCCTCCGGTTGCTACACTGACAACGGACGCCTCCCTGATGGGGTGGGGGGGGCATTACCAGGGTAGGACGGTCCAGGGCATATGGCAACCTTTCGAACGCCACTTGCACATAAATGTCCTGGAGATGAGAGCAGTGCTTCTAGCGTTGCAAGCCCTACAAGACTCTCTTCCCAAAGGAACTATAGCAATTCAGAAAGACAATATGTCTGTAGTGTGGTACATCAACAAACAAGGCGGAACCAGATCCTACCCCCTATGTCGAGAAGCACTCAGACTGTGGCAATGGGCGATTTCTTCTCAGCGGTTTCTGTTAGCAACGCACATTCCCGGGAAGTCCAATGTGATTGCAGACAAATTTAGCAGAGCTATTCTCATGCCTCACAAGTGGTCTCTGAAGAATTCAGTGTTGGACAAAGTCTTTCGAAAGTGGGGCAGACCTTGCTGCGACCTTTTCGCTACTCCCCAAAACAGCAAGTGCGACGATTTTTTCACCCTCTTTCCCCAACCAGGCCATCCCAGCAGAGACGCTCTAGTCCACGATTGGCCCCGGGGACTTCTGTATGCTTTTCCTCCCTTCCCAGTGATATCTCAACTAATTCAGAAAGCCATCGCTCAGAAAGCTTCCATTATCCTCATTGCCCCTTACTGGCCTCGACAGGTTTGGTTCCCATTTCTTCACCGTTATCTGTTGGAGCAACCCTGGCATCTGGACCCAGTTCCAGACCTCTTGACCCATCAGTCGGGTCAGTTGCACCGCTCCCTCCCTTCTCTGAACCTCACAGCATGGTTTCTCCAATTCCAACTCTAGCCAGGCTTCCTCTAATATCTCACTCAGTTCGAGATATTTTAATAGCCTCTCATAAATCTTCCACTCGGAAGATTTATCATAGTAAGTGGAAACCTTTTTCCTATTGGGCGCATTCAAAGGATATAGATCCTTTCACTGCTTCCATTCAATCAGTGCTAGATTTTCTAGCCGAACTTTTCCACTCAGGTTCATCTCCTTCTACCATCAAGGTTCAATTGGCAGCTATATCTAACTTTCATGTTGGAGTCTCAGAGTCCTCAGTTATGTCTCACAAACTCTGCAAAGCCTTTTTAAAGGGAGTTTTTCTCCTCAAACCACCTATCAGGGATCCTCCTCCTCCATGGGATCTCAACTTGGTTCTGACGTCCTTGATTCTTCCCCTCTTTGAACCTGCAACTTCATGCTCAATGAAATTGCTATCTTGGAAAACACTCTTTTTGGTAGCTATTACTTCAGCCAGAAGAGTCTCTGAACTTCATGCTCTGTGTAGTAGATCCCCTTATCTTTTGTTTCATAAGGATAGGGTGTCCTTACGTACCAACCCGTCCTTTTTGCCTAAGATCGCTTCACCGGCAAATTTGAATCAAACCATTGATCTTCCTGTGTTCTTTCCTAACTATTCGAACAGATCCGAACAAAAATTACATTGGTTAGACGTTCATCACCAGCTTAGGTACTATTTAGACAGGACCAAACAATTTAGGAAGTCTGATCAACTGTTTGTTTCCTATGCAGAAGGCAGAATGGGCCTTCTAGTTTCTAAGGTATCTCTTTCTAGATGGCTTACTTCTTTGATTACCTTTGTGTATGAGATCAGACATCAACAGTTGCCAACCAAACCTAGGGCTCATTCAACTAGAGCTTTAGCTACATCTATAGCTTTCCAAGACAGACTGCCTATTGATTCGATTTGTGCTGCAGCTGCTTGGGCTTCTCCCCATACCTTCATTTCTCATTATAAGTTGGACTTAGCCTCTAGAGGCCGAGCCAACTTTGGTTCCACTGTACTCAAGAGTCTGTTCCGATAGGCCACCCGGGACAAGGTGCTAGGGACGCGGTCCCATCCAGCAAGAATGAAGGCGAGATAGACAACTTAACATTTAGGAGTTATGTACCTACCATAACTTTCCATGTTAGTTGTCTTCTTCTCGCCTTCTTTCTTGCGTACCACCCTCCTTCCCCCTAGCCTGGACAGACCTAGAGGAGTTTGTTTGTGACCTTTATCCTTTCTACCACCTATATATATATATATATAGATATATTTCCTCAGTCAGGTTTAGGACACCTTTCAGTAGGCCTATAGAGGTGGGTTATCCCTTTTATTCCATATTATGGAATGTATTTTTCTGGGCCTAGCTAACAAACGAGATCTGAGGAGTTACCGCCTAGCATTGTGGGATATAAGGGAGCCTCGAGCCGGTGGAACTAGCTCTCGAGCTTTTAGAGTGGCCGAGTCGGAGCCGAGGTTCGGCTCCAAACCCATCCAGCAAGAAAGAAGGCGAGAAGAAGACAACTAACATGGAACGTTATGGTAGGTACATAACTTCTAATTTAGCCTTATAGGCAAAGACTGTGTAGTGCAAGAAAGCATGCTTAGTCTTTGCCCATAATAAATTCTACGCAATTTAATTTTTACAGTTCAAACTGTGCACTCAGAACAACAAAACCACCCCTTTTTATTTACGTGTAGCAAGTAGTCTAATGTACTACCCTTTTAGCTAAAATAATACCCTTTTTCCTTACTTGCTGCAAGTAATGCGTTTTCCAAAAAACTGGTGTGTAAAACCAAAGGTAATTCTAAGTATAGGTTTACATTCTCACTCTACTGTGTAAAAAAAAAACTCAGACACAGTATCACTTGTGCCTAGAGTTGCACAATTCTCATACTGTAGGAGAAGGAAAAGTTACCAAATACCCGAAACTATGAATAAACTGAGTGGAAACTCCCCTACAGGGAACATACCAGTGCACTGATCCACACACTGCTGCAGTTAGTGCTCCAAGCCAAATAGGCAAGCATTTGTCAACACAATTTGGATCACGAGCCAGACTTACATAATTATATAACTGAAATAATTTTAAGTAATTAAAAAAGCTTTGTGAGATGGATTACATTTATTCATGGACAAAAACATCATAAACCAAAATAGAAGTATTCATAGCCAGATGTGGCCTCAGGCTGGGAGTTTGAGACCCATGAGTTGAATGAATGTGGTGTGTCATGTTCAGAATGCAAATTTTGCTATTAAGCATATAAAAAAACAGTAAGATAATGGGCCGTCTTTTCTATGGCTCTTTCAAGTGTAGTTTGTTTCTAGCTTAGTAACTGTTAGGTCTATAAACTCACAAGTGTTGTTATAACAGAGTTGAGGATGGTAATCAGCAAAGGAGACACATACCTAAGATATGGATAAGCTTAATGTTACTGTATCAAGATGTGTGTTCCTCTCCTTCATTTCTTTAAATCTGATGAAGCTGTACAGTGTGTCATACTAAGGTTTCAACCTCCCCCTCACCTTCACACACACCCCCACCTACACTGTCTCATTTTAACCTGTGCTAAATCTTCTTGTATTGTTCATTAGGAAAAATGCAGACAGGTGTTTATAGTTTTCATAAGCTTTTCATATAACATCCGCTTTAATTTGCAGACTTTGCAATCAGGAGAATCTGGATGGCGAAGACCTTGAAGCTTGTGGTGTATTTATCCTTCAGCAGCTTCAGAAGTTGTCGCAGAATACATTGAATGGCTGTCTTTTACCTGATCAAGTGCTAATGAACAACTGGAACTCAAAAGATGAAAGCCAAGTCAGGTATCATAGTTGCAATGCAAAGAATGTACAAATTAATGTATTAGTAGGCTTGTAGGATTATTGTTAGCTTGCATACTTACTGAAAATTTTTAGCATCCAGGGCACAAGACTAGCTTTTATTCTGGTTAGTTAACAAACTTGTAAAAGTTTGTGTAATAGTTGTTCACAGTTTAAGCATCATTGATAGTATAAGACCTTTCTTTACACTTCAATAACTTTCATGACTTTCTTTGAATTGACACATAGTTGTCAGTTAACAGGGATTTCTACCATAAGACAACTTGTGTACAAAACTTCATGGTAAATGGGCCACTGGTTTCTTATATATACTTTATGGTTAATCAAAATGCATCTTTCATCGAGAATGAGAGTAAACAACTTCTAACTTAAAGGGTGGGGGACTTTTGTGCAACTACATCGTCTTTGATCAGGGTCTGGCTTGTCAGGTAGGGTCATCCCCACTGATATCACATCGTATGTGCATCCATTGCTCCATTAGCAGCACTTGGGGCACACTAATATTGCTCTTAGCTGAGTGGATCCCATCTCTCCAGATGATAGGGCCTTGTTGGTCTCAAGAGAGTGGATCTTGCAGGACCATTGAGATGAACAGATGTGCAGAGGTCATCATACTGCTTGCGAGGTATCCCATAATCCGTTGACATGCTGGCTACATTATTATGAATGGGGATGTGCAATGGGGTGTTGCAGGGATAGAGTGCTCCACTTCCATATGATGCATATATCTCCAGGTCTTAGCCCAGGTACTAGGAGGTGTGTACTTCTCACTTTACTTGCCTTTACCAAGATTGGCAGATGTGATAACCTTTAATCTGATGTTGTCAGTCTTCATTCATTCTTGACTGATGGGTTCAGTTCAGAACCCTTGGAACCAACTCGGCCGTTATACATAGCTCACACCAGCCAAAAACTCTCGAGCTAAGGCTCTACCCACAACACCTCTCTTCCCATTGCCTCAGATCTCATTTGCCACTCTGAAAATTGGACGCATCAGCCAATACTCTCAGCTAAGTGCTTTTATTTACTGTTTTTCCTTAGTGAATTACTAGTAAGCTCTTATTAGATTTCTCAGATTCCCTCGCCATTCTTCTGAGAGTGTTTGACTGCTGTTACTATTTCTACCTACTCCCTTTTCCTAATGGTATTTCTTGCTGCCATCATTGGTAACTTACCTTCCCTTTCCCTCTCCCCCCCTTACCGTAGGTAATCTTTAAGTACCATTGTTGGTACATTCTTCATTCCTTTTTACCCTGTTGGGTATTCCTGCTATACCATTCCTAGTAATTAAAAAAAAAAAAAAACTTTTGTCTCCTTTTTCCTCATGCTCCCCTTTTGGGTGTGTCTCTGAGTGTGACTGGATATGGTAGAAAACAAAAAGGAACATCCAGCTTTAAACAGTGTCAGGATTGTGACAGAAAGATGCCCAATTCATATGGACGTCTTTCCTGTGTTTACTGTCTGGGCACCCCCCCAACTTGAAATTGTTTATAAAATTTGTCAAGGCTTCAGTACCCATACATTAGCAGAAAGACGTAACAAGCTTATTTAAAGGGTTTGTTAAAGTGTCCATTTGATGAAGCCCTCTCTGAGACTGAGACTTCAAAATCTTCTAAGCCAGAATCTAAAAAGTGAAGTCATTCCATGCCATCCTGGCCCTTGGCACAGGAACGAAAGTCTCATAGGTTCATAGGCTGGTACTAGGCTATTGGCCCTAGGGCCTATACAAACCTAGCCATAACAATTTCCTGGATATTTCTTCCCACAATATTTACATCCCTGGACCCCTGTCTAGCAGGGCAACTGACGTGATCCCCGGGGTGAATTTCCTATCTCCCATCCAATCATCAAGGTTCCTTTTGAAGAGGGCCAAAGAGGTGCTCTGCTTGACATGTATGGGCAGTCTGTTCCAGAGTCTGGGGGAGTCTTTGGGTCAGAAACCTATCCCTCCAGCATGTTTTGTTCATTGTGATGACAAGGTTTATATCCCTGGAGCGTGTGGCTCTGAGGGATTAGAATTTCTTTAAGTGTAGCATGTCCAACAGCTCTGGGTTTGACATGGCCTTGTATGTTAAGCAGAAATCGCCCCTGAGTAGACGATATGTGACAGTTCCATCTTCCTCTACAGAACCAAGAGTTAAAGCTCCAAAATTGATTGAATTGATGACTTCTGCTCTGACAGTGGCTCAATGACCCTCAGGGGTCATTGCACTGATACAGACTACTTCAGTGCCGACCTCTTCGGCACCAGCAACAGTTTCTGCTCCAGCATCTCTCATTTGGCCCAGACTTCCCTTCTGCACAATTGATGGTGCCAAAAGTCAAATTACTTACGATTCCCAGGGCTAGATATTCCCCTTCGGTACACCCCTTCTTGGGTCAGCTCCCCTTTCTTGATAGACCTGAGTCCCCTTCAGAAATGTTGATCCATTTCTCCAGGAGTCTCTCTGAAGTGGATGTAGTTAAATTGGTGGACCAGCTTTTGGCAGCCAGGGGTCTTCCCACACCTATGCAGTTCTCTCTCCCTCCCTCCTGGAACCGGGGCTTACTCTCCTAGGACTTCACCAGTTTATCCTCCTTCGATCTCCTTCCAAGGTTTGGAGCCCTTCATTTCAAAGCACCAGGTACCAGCTACCTCTGTGTTGACAGTGGACCTTACCTTGGCACTGGGGGTGTCGCTGTTGTCTTCAACTCTTTCGGATCTGTTGTACACCCAGGACCATGGTTCAGCTGTCAGTTCCTGGGCCATTTCTATGATTCCAGTCATTTCTATGGTGTCATCTTTGTCTCTCAGCAGTGGCCACCAAAAAGGAACTCACCGAGTAGAGTTCAACTGTCCATCCTCCTAACTGAGAGTCCCGGACAATGGACAAATTTGGGAAGCAGGTCATTGCATCAATGACCTTCACTATTAGGTCCTTGACCTTCTTGGCACACTTTACTAGACTCCAAAGGGATCTGATAACTGAGCTTTCAGGCAGCTTTGCAGGAGCAGTATCTGACGAGGTTTGGGATAAGGTTGCCTCTCAGCTTGCCATCCTGGAGTCTATATCAAATTCATCCATGCAGCTCATTGCTCATGCAGCTGAAGAGATATCTAGAGCAGCAGGTACAGGTCTTGCCATTAGGCATCACACCTGAGTGTGCTTGTGTAACTTCACAGAACCCTTTAAGTCTTCCTTTATCAATGCTCCTGTTGATGGTACTTCATTATTTACCCCGAATGTTAGAGACACACTAGCCAGGCGTGAAAAAGATGGAAAGACCCTTTCTGCAGTGGGTGTTTCTTTTTCCACTCTACAATGACCTTATTCCAGGAATCAGAGGAGTGGAAAAATGTGGTTCAAGAAATCCCAAGGGCCTTTTCGGGACACACGTGGTGAGTATTCCCCCTGGGGCAGAGGGGGATCGCTTCTGGAATATGCTGGCATAGGGGGTCCGCGTAACCAAGGCTCCAGAGATTCCTTTTCCAGACAACCTTATCAGTGCTCCTAAATGGAGGCCTGATTGCTTACCTCTGGAGGCAGTCAGCAGAAGATTTTTTTCTTCACCGTTCAGCCTGGCTGACAAAGACCTCAGATACCTGGGTGCAGAAAATAATTACCAGAGGTTACTACATCACTTTCAGTCTTTTCCCAAAACCCTAAAAGCGAATCCCCAATGTTCCACTCAGTCAGAGAAATCTAGCAGCAGTAGAGATTCAAACACTGCTTCAAAAAAGAGTCATCCAAGTAGTCCCTCCAGACCCAATATGATCCAGATTCTACTCAAGATTCTGGATCTTCACCTATTGAACAAATGTGTACAACAGGCAAAATTCCGGATGGTCACAGTTCAGTCTATTCTTCCCTTTTGGAGGAGAACAATTGGATGTGCTCTATAGATCTTGAGGATGTGTATTACCACACAAAAATGGATAAATGCTCCACAAGATATCTCCGCTTCCAGCTAGGAGCCAGTCATTGCCAATTTCAAGTGCTGCCCTGTGGTCTCACCACAGTCCTCAGGGTGTTCACCAAATGCATGGCAGTCATAGCAGCTCACTTGAGACTACAAGGATTCTGGGTGTTTCCATATCTAGATGACTGGCTCCTCACCTCCCCCTCCAGACATCTACTGCTTTACGCCATAGACTTTGTTCTACATCTTGCCGAAACACTAGGCATTTCAGTCAACAAGGAAAAGTCACAATTGACTCCCACTCAGGATCTGGAGCTTATCGGAGCAAGACTAAATACAGTGTCTTGTGTAGCCTTCCTTCCTCTCCACAGGCTGTTTGAAGCTAAGATCACAAGTTCAAGTAATCATTTCCCAAAACAAAGTTGTTGCTTGTCTAGTACTTTAAGCTTTGGGAACCATGGCAGGAACTATAACATAAGATGTTAAGTTGTCTATCTCGCCTTTGTTCTTGCTGATTGGGTTCGGAGATGATCCTCGGCTCCAACTCGCCCATCTTCAATAGCTCGAGAGCTGTTTACTGGCTTGAGGCTACCCCTTATCCCGTAATGCCCAGCGATAGTTACCCAGATCTCATTTGCCACTTCAGCTGCGAAGTTTCGTTTTTCTGGCTCAGGCTCGTATAAAGTTTTTTGTATAACTTTCTTCACTAGAATTCAACCCTTATAGTATTTTATTATTAACGATAGTCTTGTTTTGTGATAGATAGTTGTTTAACTTATAGTATCCCTCCTTTTTCTTGTAGAACTCATTTAACTTAGAGAGTTCTCCCCCACCCCTCCCCCCTTACTTCTTCTTGTCAGGTTAGCCGTTTAAGTTAGAGGCTTTCCTTCTGCCTTTCTCTTATAGGCTAGCCGTTTAAGTTAGAGGCTTTCCTATTATCTTAAAAAAAAAAAAAAAAAAAAACTTTAGCTATAGTCTTTATAGTAGTGTGTTTTATGTAGACTGTTTATTGCTTCTGGTTGTTATTGTTATAATTGTTTTTCCTTCTACTTCAAGGATGTCAAAGGAATGCAAGGTTTCTGGGTTCAAGAAGTGTGACTCATGATGTCAGAAAATTTCTCTGACAGATGGGCGCACTTCTTGCATCTATTGTTTAGGTGCTGTGCACCTGAAGGACACTTGTTCTATTTGCCATGCCTTTAGTCCAAGAGTCCTGCAGGAGCGTAAGAATAAGCTTATTTTTAAGGGTCTTTTAAAACCCAAGGATTCACCGGACAAGAACTCACAGCCTGTGAAATCCCCTAAATCCACTAAGCCATTGGCTCCAAGTTCAGAGCCGTCTTCAGTTCAGGATTTACCTTCCACGTCGGTTCCGGCTGGCACCGATAAGACAACCTCCCCGTCGGCTCCATCAGAGGCTTCAGAGCCACAAGAGGCTGAGGTCCCCCTCACTAGAATTGGTGCATTCGGCTCCTCGGTCTCCTTTACTTCAGAGCGAGTGTAGTCACCGATCCTCTCACTCCTCTCGATCCTCTAGTCTGTCTGATCACGATGTGGAGAGAGTGGTCAGTAGGTTGCTAAAGTCGCAGGCACTAGCCAAATTGTTGTCCAGCCCTCCTCAACAGATATCGGCTCCGTCCAATTCTCTCGCTGTTCCTCCTCCGACTCCAATGAGTTCAGAGCCGGAGTTTGTTGGTGTTCTAGAAGTGGAACTGTCGGCTCCGATAACTCTATCTCCTTCGGTTCTGACGTCGGCTCCGATTCCCTAGATGGTGCCTTCCATCGAGGGATCTGGGTGCCGGGGCTCCCTCATCGGCTCTGAGTGGGCAAGTGGCATAGGACCCTTGTCCGACCCCGTTCTCCCTCTTGGAGCTTCGGCGCAGGTGAGCTCGGCTCCTACATCAGCCTCGGTGCCGTCTCCCTCAATGCAGAGGAAGATTCCTATTTCTTCAGAACCGGAGCTTTCTCTGCATCATGGCAGGGATGCCTTTGATGTCATGCGGAGTGTGCTGTCCCCTGAGTCAGCTCCACTATCAGCCCCACCACCTCCGTCCCCTGTAGTGCCTGTGCCAACCTCTGCTCCTCTTCCAGACCCCAAGCGTAGGGATCCGATGCTCCAGGACACCCCATTGGGTGTTTCCTCCTCTTCTGAAGCCTCTCCTGATCACTCAGAAGAGCCCACTCAGAAGAAAAAGTGTAAGAGGAAGCACATTGACTCCCCCGAGTCTATCACTTCAGATACAGACTTAGATGATTTGGAAGGGTCCTTGAGATCCCCCTCTGAAGATGTTTCCTTCTTGGACATCCTAGAAATGCTTAAGCAGAGGGGGAACTGGAATCCCCTAGCCCCTTCTGAGGATGAGTCTGTATTTCTGGATGCCTTCGGTTCCCAACCTTCCACCTCGTGGGTGTCTCCGCCTTTCGATCCACTTATGACAGTGGTGGCTCGAAAGGCTTGGTCAGCTCCGGATACAGTGGAACCAACTCCAAGGAGACCTAGTAAATTTATTACAGCACACCAGGATAAGCAGTTCCTTTTGAAAGGTGTCCCTGTTGATGCTATGGTGGTAGCAGCAGCCACCAAAAAAGAGTTAGCATAGACCTCTTCATCTGTCCATCCCCCTAACAAGGGGTCTAGGACAATGGACAGATATGGGAAGCGAATGTTCGCTTCAGCGACCTTCTCTATGAGGTCACTGAACTAACTGTGTCATTTTACCTGGCTTCAAAGGGATCTCCTTAAAGAGCTCGGAGATACCCTCCAAGATCCAACAGCTGAGGGAGCACAAGCCAAGGTAGTTTCCCAGCTAGCGACGCTTAATTCTGTTGTTAACTCCTCCATGAGGCTCATTTTTTATGCAGCCAATGGGGCGAGTAGAGCCACTGGTACTGGGGTGGCCCTTAGGAGGCATGCCTGAATGCGGCTGTCTAACTTTGCAGAACCCTTTCGAGCGTCCTTCACCAACACTCCCTTTGATGGTTCCTTTCTTTTTGGACCACAGGTGAAAGACACTTTGACTAGGTGTGAGCAAGAAGGCAAGACTCTCTCTGCCATGGGAGTCCATTTTTCCACTCCCTCTAGACCCTACCCCAAGGGTCAGAAGAGTGGGAAGATGTGGTTCCGTAAATCTCAGGGAGTCTTGCCTGACACACTTGGTGATTTTTCCTCCAGAGGCAGAGGGGGAAACAATAATAATTGACGCCACCCTCGTGGCAGGGGGGGGGGGTCCACAGAACCAGGGCAACAGAGAATCCTTCTCTGATAAGCCCTTTCAGCATACCTGAAGGGTTGCCTGGCTGCACTTCTCTGGAAGCAGTCTGGGGAGGACTTTCGCTGTACCCAAAAGCCTGGCGAAGTTTAACACAGGACAGATGGGCACAGTCGGTTATATCCGGAGGTTACAAAATTCCCTTCCATCAACCCCCTTTACACTCAAGGAAGACCCTCCCAGATGTTCCACCCAATCTGAAGGAGCAAGCAGTAATAAAAGTTTCAAAACTGCTAGAAAAAAAGAGCCATCCAGGAAGTCCCGGCAGACCAGCACAGATCCGGAACTTACTCAAGGTTCTTTTTAGTACCTAAAAAGACAGGGGACTGGAGACCTATTCTGGATCTCAGCAGACTAAACAAGTCTGTGCAAAGAATGAAGTTTCAGATGGGTCACACTACAGTCCATTCTACCCTTTCTGGGTCAGGACAATTGGATGTGCTCTATAGATCTTCGGGACGCGTACTACCGTATAAAGATGGACAGGCGCTCCAGGCGATATCTTCGCTTCCGGCTGGGGGCCAGTCATTATCAGTTCAGAGCTCTGCCCTTTGGTCTCACCACAGCCCTCAGGGTGTTCACCAAATGTATTGTAGTGGTCAGGGCTCACCTGAGGCGTCAAGGATTCCAGGTGTTTCCGTATCTAGACGACTGGCTCCTTACTGCTACCACCAGGCATCAACTCATACAAGCACGGGACTGCACAATCGCAATCTGCTCACAGCTCGGCATCACAATAAATTTCAAAAAATCTGCCTTGTTACCCTGTCAATCTATCACTTACATAGGAGCAGACTTAGACACAAGGGATATGTTTGCAAGGCTACCACCAGAAAAGGTGTCCGCAATTCATCAGCAGGTACAGGTTCTGATGCAGAGCAAAAGGATCCAAGTCAAGTACGTCCTTCAAACTCTAGGTTCCATGGCAGCAGCCATTCTCCTAATCCCACTGGCGCACTTTCATTTGAGGATTCTTCAGTGGCTTCTGTTTACGCAGTGGTCTTTCCAAGAGCTACCCATGACTTAGAAGATCATGATCACGGATGCATGCAAAAGGCATCTTTCTTGGTGGATGGTTTCCCCACTAGTTACTCAGGGCAGACCTTTCATACAACCCCCTCCGGTAGCCACAGTGACTACAGACGCCTCCCTGATAGAGTGGGGGGGGGGCATTACCTGGGCAGGACAGTCCAAGGCACATGGCAACCTCACGAGTACCATCTGCACATAAATGTCCTGGAACTGAGAGCTGTGCTCCTGGCGTTGCAAGCCCTTCAAGACTCTCTTCCTCCTGGAACCATTGCTATTCAAATGGACATGTCAGTGGTGTGGTACATCAACAAGCAGGGTGGATTCAGGTCCTACCCCCTGTGTCGAGAAGCACTCAGACATTTGGCTGTGGGCGATTTCCTCCCAACGTTTTCTGATTGCGATGCACATCCCTGGGAGATCCAACATCATAGCGGACAGGCTCAGCAGATCTATTCTAATGCCTCACGAGTGGTCTCTGAATCAGAAAGTTGCGAATCTTGTTTTTCGCAAATGGGGACAGCCTTGCTGCGATCTCTTTGCCATCCCCTTCAGCAGCAAATGCAGCAACTACTTCTCCCTTCTTCTGCTTCCGGATCACACACCCAGAGATGCTCTAGTCCACGATTGGCCCCAGGGACTTCTTTATGCCTTTCCTCCATTCCCTCTGATACCCAAACTTGTAGAGAAAGCAATATCGTTGGGTTGCAAAATGATCCTCATTGCTCCCTACTGGCCTCGACAGATATGGTTCCTGTTCCTGCACCGTTACCTTCTCGATCAACCCTGGACTCTGGACCCAATTCCAGACCTCCTGGTTCATCAATCAGGTGGGTTGCATCAGTCCCTCAAAACTCTCCAGCTCACAGCTTGGTTGCTCCATTTCCAACCTTAGCCAGGCTTCCCAGCATTTCCCCAGCAGTCCGTGACATTATCGTGTCCTCTCACAAGTCCACAACGAGGAAAAGTTGTGGTAGCAAATAGAAACGTTTTTCTTGTTGGGCAAAGACTAGGAATGTGGATCCCTTTTTAGCCCCAGTCCACAAAATCTTGGAATTCCTAGCTCAACTGTTTCATTCCGGGTCCGCTGCTTCTACGATCAGGGTACAAATGGCGGCCTTTTCTAACTTTCATGTTGGTTTTTCAAACTCTATCATTATGTCTCATAAGCTATGTAAATCTTTTTTGAGAGGGGCAACTCTTGGGCCTCCAGTGAGAGATCCCCCTCCTCCTTGGGACCTTAATTTAGTCCTAACCTCCTTAATTTTGCCACTTTTTGAACCAGCAGCGTCCTGCTCTATCAAGTTCCTATCTTGGAAGACACTCTTTCTGGTAGCTATTACTTCAGCCAGACATGTCTCCGAACTTCAGGCGCTATGTGTTCGTCCTCCATACTTGGTTTTTCATAAGGACAGGGTTGCTCTGAGGACTAATCCCTCGTTTCTCCCTAAAGTCTGCTCAGAAAGTAATTTAAACCAATCTATAGATCTTCCTGTGTTTTTCCCTAATCATACCAACAAGGCAGAATACAAACTATACCAATTGGACGTTCATAGGCAATTGCGTTTTTACCTGCACAGAACTAAAGAAGTAAGGAAATCGGACCAACTATTCCTCTCTTACGCCTTGGGCAAACAAGGTCTTCCAGTTTTCAAGGTGACCTTGTCCAGATGGTTGTCACACACTATTTCTTTCATTTATCAGTTAAGGAACAAACAATTACCTATTAAACCGAAAGGTCATTCTACTAGGGCCTTTGCCACCTCTGTAGCCTTCCAGTCTAGGTTGCCCATGGATTCCATCTGTGCAGCTGCCACATTGGCAAACCCTCATACCTTTATTTCTCATTACAAGTTGGATATGGTCTCCAGGAGCAGAGCCGACTTTGGTTCCACTGTTCTGAAGAGTCTGTTCCACTGAGCCACCCAGGTTTTTAGTTGCTAGGGACGCTGTCCCAACCAGCAAGAACGAAGGCGAGATAGACAACTTAACATAAAGAAGTTATGTACCTACCATAACGTTCCATGTTAGTTGTCTTCATCTCGCCTTCTTTGCGTCCCACCCTCCATCCCCCTGTCCTTGTGGATCGAGAGGTGTTTTTTTCTGTTTCAAAGGCTGTATGTTCTCTTGTTTCCTTTTTTGATTTAAGAGAATATGGCAGGTATAGTCAACTGATTCTTGACTGATTTATTATGTTGTTATGTCTGGAGTTAGCTATTTCAAATGAGGTCTGGGTAGCTATCGCTAGGCATTATGGGATAAGGGGTAGCCTCGAGCCAATAAACAGCTCTCGAGCTATTGAAGATGGCCGAGTCGGAGCCGAGGATCGGCTCTGAACCCAACCAGCAAGAGGGAAGGCGAGATGAAGACAACTAACATGGAACGTTATGGTAGGTACATAACTTCTTTTTCTCCTAGCGAGGTATCACATGAGGCTGCTTCAATGGCTCTTGGCATCACAATGGTCGATTCTGATGCATCCCATGTCCGATCCAGTCCTGATAACAAATCGCTGTAAAAAAGATTTATCTTGGTGGATGAAGCCAATAGAGAATCTATGGGGGGGGGTCATACCTTTCCCCCCCTCAGTCCAAGGCCATAGGGACCACGGATGCTAACCAGATAGGGTGGAGGGCTCATTATCTGGGAAAGACTGTTCAAGGCACTTGGTCCCCACAAGAGGCCAATTTACACATTTAAGTCCTAGAATTGAGGGCAGTGATTTTAGCATTGCAAGCATTCCAGTCTATCCTTCCTTCGGAGACAGTTGCAATCCAATCAAGCAGCATGTTCTTAGTGTGGTATATCAACAAACAGGGAGGAACCAGATCCTACCCTGTATGTCCGGAAGCCCTAAGGATTTAGAAATTAACTATCGCTTCCAACTGCTTTCTGACAGCAATGCTTATTCCGGGGAACTCCAACATGATTGCGGACAAACTGAGCAGATGCATCCTCCTGCCTCACGAGTGGTTTCTCAATCTCAACATAGAGATGAAGATCTCTCATCAATGGGGTCAGCCGTACTGTGACCTGTTCACCTCTCCCATAAGCAACAAATGCAGCAGCTACTTGGCCCTTATCCCCCCCCCTCATGAATATCGTCAGAAATATCCTTCCTTAGGACTGCCCAGAATCTAAAGTAGCTTGGGACTCTGTCCCATCAGTCAAGAATGAATGAAGACTGACAACATCAGATAAAGAAGTTATGTTCTTACCATAATGTTCCATCTGTGTTGTCAGTCTTCATTCATTCTTGACATTCCACCCCCTACAAAAGACTTTGGAGGTTTGGACCTAGTCTTGGGACATTATAGGGTTATACCTTAGACAGGGCTTCTGTATTTTTTTTTTTAACTGCACTGCAAACTTGATCTAAGGTAATGGGAAGAGAGGTATTGTGGGTACAGCCTTAGCTCGAGAGTTTTTGGCTGGAACGAGCTATGTATAACTCCCGAGTCAGTTCCGAGAGTTTGGAACCGAAGCCATCAGTCAAGAATGAATGAAGATTGACAACACAGATGGAACGTCATGGTAAGAACATCACTTCTGTGTATGTCTCTCCTTTGCATTCCTTCCTGGGAGAGATAAGCAGTGTGAGCCTTGACACTCCTTTCTTCCCATCATTGACGCCTCTGGCTCCCAGACCACTAGTTCATTTTCAGTCATCTGCGTCATAATTATGCTTCAGCCTTCTTTGACATGGATCCAATTAAGTAAAAGTCATTTTGATATTTTCTTGGTTTTAAATTGAACTTTTTTAAAGGCCAGATCAAAATTATTTCATTATATCTGAGAAATTCCAGTTTTGATCTGCATATTTTTGTAGTAAATTTAAAAAATGTTCAGATATTTTAAATCTGTTTGCTGTCATCTTGTTTTCAGTTTAATAAAATAATCAAATATAATGTATTAAAATTGAGATAAATTATTCTCATCAGCTAACATAACACTTTTATTTACTGGTAAGAAGATTAGTTCTTAGTTATGTTCAGATTTTGAAGTAATTTAAAGATTTTGCATTTATAGCTACAGGAGTTTGTTATATTTCCACTTTGTTTTTGTTTAATTTCTGCAAATGCAGAAATATACCAGAATACAGTGAGACTGTGACAGTAGCACTAAAATTAAAAGGGAGTTATAGGAATATAAAGGTGAGGAAATGTTAAAACAAATGCAGAGTGCTGTCACTACTTAAGTTTCTCTCTTTCCTCTCTAATTTAACATCCCTTCAAAATTCAGTTTCATTCAAATGGCATTAGAGGGAATCATGCATTCTCACTGCTACCCTCATCACTGTTATATTCTGGAAGAAAGAGAAACTTTTCTGTTCAAACCCCTTAGAAAAAGAGAATGTGCAAGATGACTGAGTTTGATTCAAAACACTAAAATCTAAACTTAAAAGTCCAAAATAAACAACTTGTGCCTACTTTTGTAAGATTGCTGTCCCACCACATAAGCATATAAATATATATATATATATATATATATATATATATATATATATATATATATATATATATATATATATATATATATATATATATACATATATATATATATATATATATATATATATATATATATATATATATATATATACACACACACACACACACACACAAATCAAGAGACTGTATGACCTTGGAAATAGAAAAGTAGTAGTTTTTGTTTTTCTAACAAAAATGAATGATCTTCATCAAACTGTTCACTGCTGCAGTAGCCTTAGCTCTGTGGGTTATGTCCTTCTAAGGTTATAACAGCTGGAAGGCGTACCTTCCACTGAGTCCAAAGAGAGCTCTGCTTGTGAGCTTTCAAGGATCAGTTGTTACCAAACTTTGTTCCATTGCAGGGAAAGTAAGTTCCCTTCTGGAAAAACTTGCTAGTTTTTAATTTTATGACACAGAGTGAATTTTTTCTTGTGAAATTAATAATTATGAGCAGAGCCACTCAGGTGGCATAGAGCGGTAAAGCCCTGACTACAACCCAGGTTCTATTAGTGGCTCAGGTGCTTGACGGAGTTGGCATGGAGCAGGGCGCATTCCTATCCCGTGAATGATGTGTGCCAATGTTTCTTTAGTGGAGGCTAGTGATGGCTGAACTCAGGGAGAGTATAAACAGAACTGTACATGCCCCTTGGGGACCACGGGGTAGTGCACACCATAGTTTCCCAGGCTAAGCTAGTCATAGCATAGAGCTAGGCACGTAGGATTCTGGCTAAAGGCCAAGCAAAAATCCTCAAGCCCCACAGATGATGGTAGCACTCTCAATGTTCAGCCCACACCACTAAATGAAAAAATGAACTTGTACGCCATTCCCAAAGATGGAAGGTGAACAGGCTTATTAGGCATGGAGAACAACTGGAATGAATAAGGGGTACTAGGAGGGAAAAAAATTATAAGCTGGGCAATAGTGTTTTTATAGCCTGTCCTGTGACTTTTAGCAAGTTTTAAAAAGGAGTGTTAAGTTTTATGTAGTTAAACTAAGTTAAAACTATTTTTTCCTTGTTAAATGTGTCATTTTACTTTTGGGGGTCTGGAGTAATTGTGTAACATGATTCATCTCATTTAGTTCCTACAGCAACCATAGACTTTGGGAATTAGGCACATACTCTGCGGCTGTTGGAATTCCCTTCGTCGTCAAGGGAGAACTACTTGTGTAGGTCTTGGAAGAAGGAGAAATTAATACCTCTGTGCCTAGCTAGACTGGAATGCCTCTCCCTAAGGAAAGTTTGGCTGTCAGGAGTAGGTCTGTTTCTTCAGACTTTCATGTCAAAAAGAAGTAAAAAGTTAGACATATGCCTTTTCCTGTATTAGTTACTTTGGACAGGAGTTATTTATTGGGCTTATTTCAGGGTTAACTTCATGTTCTAAATCCTGCCAGTTGTAGTTTTTCTGGTAAAAGGAAAAGAAATTCATAGGATCATAGGAAGTTACTTGGCTATTAGCCCTGAGGCCCTTACAAGCCTAGCCAGGAATTTAGCCGATGTTCCAAAAAGTCAGCACCCTATGCCACTGTCCAGCAGAGACACAGGTGGAATCCCAGGAGTATATTTTCTGTTCCCCATCCAGACTCATATGTAAGTACAAGCTAGCTGCCTTTGTGGGCCATTTTAGACCTAGCCAATTTCCCTTTTTGTGCTCAAATTAACCTATCCCATTTGGTTAGAGATTGGTCTTACCCATCCTATGGTCGATAATTATATATTACACCTAATGAGAATAACCAGGATATTACCATGGATAATTTAAGGGGACCCATGCATGGGATAAAGCATTTAGGAGATGCCTCTGTTCATTAGTAGTACAAGGTGCAGTCCTTGGGTAAATGCTTCGTTTCCAGTCTGTAGATCCAAGTTCACTTGAATATGGACAGGGATGAACTTTATTTTATGTGGATGGGGAATCTGTTCTAGAGCAGTGGTATCTTCCACAAGATATACCTGTCCTTCCAAACCATTCTGTTGGTGTTGCAGAAGAGGTAGACCAAGTACTTCTGATGCCATTTGACTTGCTGATGTGCAGTAAATACATCAGTAATGGGTTGGAAGATGCCTTATATGCCAGGCACAGGTCACATCTTAGCAGTCTGTATGATACTGAGTATAGTGAGAGGACTTTCAGTTGGTCCATGTAGGATATGTTGTTTAGGTCTTGTATCCTTTTACTAAGGTGTCTATGGATGCTCCAGTGGTTGCATGTGTGTGGATAGGCACATGCCTAGGGGAGCATTATCCTTGATGTTTGTCCTAATGAAAGCTAAGTAAAAGGGGACAGTAACATCCCTAGATCTAGACACAATCCCTTTATGTATAAGCTGTACAATATAGAAGGACTTTCTTACAACAATGGACACATGTTGGTCAAACGTTAGGTCACTGTCCACATACATTCCCAAATACCAAATAAATGGGTCAACTCTTAGCAACATATTGTCGGTGTGATAGTTCCCAGTGGTAGATGCATTTTTTGGCATTTAGTTTCAGCCTTTGATTTTGGCATCAGTTATTTGGCACAAACCTTCTTGCAGGATGGCTAAGCCATTTGGGGATTCAGTGACTGCTCCTAGCTTGCAGTCATCTGCAGACTTAGTCAGCCAGAGCCATTTGGTGTTGGCTTTAACTTCAGAAAAGTAGATGCCAAACAGGAGAGGACCCAGGACAGAATCCTGGGGGACTCCACTGGTGACTGGTTTCTTTGTGGAGGTAACTTCCCCTGTTTTGATTTTATGCATTCTATTTGTAAGCTAGTTGGCAGTCCAGTGGGAGACTACAGGGCTATATTCCCAGTTGACTTAGCATTTCCACTGTGTCTAAGTGGGGAGTTGTGTCAGAAGCTTTGGCCAGATCAAGGTATGTGCTGTGTACCATTTTGCCTTCATCCATTGCTTTGGTGACCTTTTCAAAAAAATCCAGCATGTTGAGTAAGCACAATCTGCCCTTGATGAATCCAGACTGAACTGTCTATGATTTACACTTGAATGGCATCCTTGAGCCTGAATTATTTGACTATTTTTATATTAAAGAACATGTTATACCAATGATATATGGACTGCCTAAAATACGTAAAGACAAGGGCAATCCACCTCTGAGTCCCATAGTCTCAAATGTGGATGGGTCACAGAGCCCATATTTATTTATTTAGACAAAAAAGTTAAGAAGTATGTTTTAGAGAATGATAGAGTCTTAGTTGATAATAAACACTTTTTAGAGCATTTTAATAGGTGGTATAGCACGAACAAGAGAGAGTCTTTCTTTTTTATAACATTTGACATATCACTTTTTACTGTAATTCTGAGTGAAAAGGGCATAAATCTGATTATAGTTTATTTAGTTATTAATAGTGATTTGAGCACAGAAGTTACCAGCCTTGTGTGTACGTTATTAAAACTAGTACTTGACTGTGCTAATTCATATCCTATTCATGTACTAATATAATTGTATGCACATTTGTTGATAATATATTTTTAAGTTTATTACAAGAGTATATGCAATCCACTACTGCTTTTCTTAGGTTTGAATTGAAATATTCTGAGGTAGTTATTGATCTTCTGGATATTAGAATTTCTAGGACAGAATCAGGGTCTGTGAAAACATGCATTTACAAGGAGGCATACAGATGTAATTTGTATTTACACAGTGCAGCATGCACCCACGATATATATTCTATAAAGTTATATATAGCCAATTTATGCATGCCTGTCAAAACAGCCATGGAAGGAGTAAACGTCTCAATGGTATATTCCAGGGACACCAATATCCTAAGCAGCATAGTGCATAGGAATTGGAATATTTTGACAGTAGACAAGAAATTAAGAAACATATATTCTATAAAGTTATGTACAGCCAGTTTATGCATGCCTGTCAAAACAGCCATGGAAGGAGTAAGCGTCTCATGGTTCATGGATTAGTACTATGCTAACTGCCCTTATGGGTCTTTTTAAGCCTAACCAGTTACCCCATGTGAGGATCAAACCTTGCACCTTCTGACTGTAGGGTAAACACCTTAACCATTATGCCAACCTCCCACCTGTGGGTTTTGGATCGGTCCTTGGATCTGACTCGGCTGTATACTCCAGCCTTGGAGCTGAAAACTGAGCTCCTCCTCTCCTACCCATAATGCCCCACTCTCCTTCCACCCCCCCCCCGATCGAGTTTGCTGCTGATTAGAAAAAAAACATTACCTAACTACAACCAGGCATCAGCTGCACTATACAGCAAAATACATCAAGGGCTCGAATGATACAGTAGTGGGAGAAACCTGAATGCATCTCTGCCAAGTCCTCCCAGGACCTGAGGAAGGGGGAGGTTGAAGACAAATGAAGCAACAACTCAGATGGAACGTTATGGTAAGATCATAACTTTTTTATCTGAAGTTGTCTTCATTTGGTCTTCAGTCTGTGGGACAGAGTCCCCAGCTACCTAATCCCTGGGTGGCGTTCAAGGAAAAATATTCTGGAGCACAGCAGAGCCAAATGAGGCCCTGCTCCTGGAACATACATCCAATGTGTAATGGGATATGAAAGTGTTAGATGAAGAACAAGTAGCCGCTGAACAAATGTCATTGATTGGAAGTCTGAACCAAAAAGCTGTCAAAGTGGATACAGACTTGGTGGAAATGGGCCTTGATCTGATTTGGTATAGGAATTCCTTTAGTAGAATATGCCAATGCAATACACTCTAAGATCCAGTTAGTTAGAGTCACTTTATTGATTGGTCTTCGTAATCTGGAGCTAGCAAAGGAAAGAAAAAGTTGGTCTGATTTTCTGATGTTTTTTGTCCTATCCAATTAAAAACGTAGCTGCCTGTGGACATCAAGTAGATGAAGCTTGTATTCTCCCTTGTTTTCTCATTAATATATTCCAGGGTCACCAATATCCTATGCAGCATAGTGCATAAGAATTGGAATATTTTGACAGTAGACAAGAAATTAAGAAACATTGTTGGTAATGTCCCTAAATTTTCTTACAAGAATAAGAATAATTTAAAAAGGTTGCTATGCTACAGTGTTTTTATACCAAAGAAAAAAAAGATTTAATAGATATGGTACTTTTCCTTGTTTAAATTGCAAATTCTGTAAACATTTATCAATAAAACTAATGAATTTAACAACATTTTACAGGTAGGATACATAGGTTCACCTACAATGTTGATTGTAAAAGCAAGGGCCTTGTATATTTAGCCAGTTGTCAGGCATGTCTAGCTTTTTATATAAGAAAAGCAATCATATGCTGAAGGACTGTATTTGTGAACACATATCAGGCATAAACAGGTGAAAGCTTACCACTGCCCTCACTAAGCATGCTTTAGATTTTGGCTAGCAACATTTTTTTTTTAAAATTCCAGGTGCTATATTTTATTAAACCTAATAAACATGATGATAATGATTTAAAGAATTATACAGAAATCGTAAAGTTGCGCTGGATTATAGAACTGGAGGCTGAAAGCTTTCCGGGCTTGAATGTGGTTACCTCAAAGCCAATTTTAAAGAATAAAGGTTTGACTCATTAGTTGTTAATGTATTTTTCCTCTATTTATGCATTTTGTATCAATTATTTACAGTACTGGTATGATTAGAATGTTGATTGTATGAGTTTTGTGCATGTGACATTAATTGTTTAACTGACACTGTTGTAGAGGTTGTATTTTATATGGTAAGTCACAAGCCTGCTGACACAATAGTGATAACACATTTGCTATTTAATTTTATTTAATAAAGTTATTGTTAATTGATGTATGGAGTGCAAGGGCTTTTACTTTTACAAGGATATTCTGCTTTGGAACAACCTTAGTTCAAAGAGTTTTTCTTCCACAGGAAAATAGATCTATTCCTAAATTTTCCACTTAAACAAATGTTTTGGTAAAAGAATTTCTCAGGATATTAAGCTTCATGACATCTGAGAGTCTCATGATTTCCTCTAGCAAGCCTTCACATGAGAAAAAAAAAATCAGTGATTCCTAAACTCAGTATGGTCCCAGTTTAAGATCCCCTCACATTCCAGATTCCAGTTTTGGGGTTTGTGATAGGGGGAAATTCTTTGGTGGAGGCACCAATTTTATCTGAATCCAGGTATTCCATTTTCTCTTCCAGCTCCAGCACCATCTATAACAAGAGATGCTTCAGAGTTTCTTTGGGGAGTAGTGCCTATAGAGATGATAGTGCAGGGTCTTTGGAACAAAATAAAAAAAAAAATAAAACAGATCATCATAAGTAATTGTGAAAGAAATGTTGGCTGTCATAAATGTTCTTAACTCTTTCAATCATCTGTGGTCCCCAGGACAATTATAAGTGGTTACAGACAGCATCAGTGATGTGGTGCATTAACAAGTAGGGAGAATTAGATCCTACAGTCTGTGCAGAGACTATCCATGGTAGCTTAGGATATAACCTTTCAGCACAATCTCACTCTACAGGCATCTTGCAGTTTGTCAGAGCAAAATTTTGTTGCAAGCAGACTGACCAAGATCAGGACAGACTTACACAAAAGGAAACTTCTAACTCAAAATCCAAAGGTGCCACAAAATTCCGACTGGCCCCTTTAAATAAGAGCTGCAACAATGGAGATAAAACAAGAAATGACAAAAATAAAAGTACATAGCCCTAAATATTACTGAAACTGGTATTCCCTGATTTAAATTGCAAAGTTGCGCTGGCAACGGCAGTGTCAACGACCAACCTCATTGTGGCAATTTCCTGTTACAGCTCTGAGCAGTTGATGCATGCGCTCTACCTACTGAATGAGAATTCACTTGGTCTGCTGATAAGCCATTGTTCTGGGATTGCAGAAATGGATTCCTTGTTTACTCTGCTGAATTTCAAACAGCATTCTCCTGTGATGTGAGGAACATCATTAATTGTGCTCAAGAGTGCACTGTCATCCTTGTTGTCACTGCCTGCTCCCCATTGGTCTCCAAAGCAGTATCTTGCAGAATAAAAACTGTAATCTTCCACTGCTGGGGACAAGGAGGTAGGGACTGCATCTGTTAGTGTGCTAGACTGCTGGAGGTATGTTCCATTTTATCTCTTCACTGAGGAAACGGCATATGGCTGCAGACATGAATTTCTTTCTTAATGTGCTGCAAGATATAGGTTTATGTGAACAGTGTTCCACCTCCTCAGAATGTGAAAAAAAATGCAAAATGTAGAGCACTTACTAACAATTTATTAACAACTTCAACTATAAAGCTGGTAGCATAGCATATCTATATATATATATATATATATATATATATATATATATATATATATATATATATAGAGAGAGAGAGAGAGTCAGAGAGATACATACTGATATATGTATATAATTTTCATTTGATGAGTTAGTATGATTCAGTATTATTTTCCATGGATAGTAGTTAAAATGTTTAACAATTTATATGTGACAAACCTTTTCAATATTCGACAGTGGCGAGCATATGGTTTCATTTTGAAGACTGAAAGTGAGTAACATTCCTTGCCTTGAGGTACGTTTGATAGCTATGTAAGCTTGATGGTTAAATGAAATGATCCAAATAGCAGGAAAATGGTTCATATTTTATGTGCAATCCACATGTATAATGACAACATTACTAACAAATATTGAGCTTTTATTTATTTTGTTTCTTAAATGCAGTTTAAAGTTTCATTTGTTTGTCTTCATTGTGTGATCTGCTTAGCAATATGCTGCCCGATACATTTCATTTCATTTGAACATAGCTCATGATAATTAAATAGTGGTGTAATTTTTCTGCTAAGCAACAAGAAAAAAAATGACCACAAGCTGTACATTATTGAATGTTGAAATGATTTTATTTTATGTTTTTATGAGTGCTGAAGGACTGTGTAGGTATACCATTCTGCACAGTACCACTGTATGAGTTACTCATTGCAATGTGCTCAGTCTTTCAAGAGGGACAAGTATCTTATTTATCTTGCTTTCTTTTGTTTCCATTGCCCAGTTGGATGAGACAAATATTTAGGATGCATCGGAGATTGCCACATTGATGATTCATTCTCTGGCAACTATGATCATATTCTGGCAGCTATAGAGCAGAATACAATGTGTTTAATGACCAGTGAGCAGAAGGAAGATGAGTTTGCCAACATGTGTGTGTGTGTGGGGGGGGGGGGGGGTACTGTGTTGATATGAAGATGTATATAGAAGCAAAAAGAGGTGGGTGGGTGTGGATGTGTGGGTGTGTGTGCATGTGAGAGATAAGTGTTGCAGCTCTGGTTGTGCCATCTTTACATCTAACTACTTGTTATTTACATGCCTTTGTGGAACAGCATAGAAGTTTAAGCAGGTATTCTAGCATACGTAAGTGACAGTGATTAAGTCTTTAAAATGACCATTGACAAAATATGTTTCATACAGGTGATCAGTCACCTTAAACATTCTTCTCTTTCCAAATGCAACAGTAAATTATGCCAGATCTATTTGACACTGTTTATAATAAGACAGGGCTAGCTGGTGTTTGGCTATTACCTTGCACTTTTTTCCATATCACCATTTAATTATATTTCTTTATTATTATTATTGTGTTTTGCAGCATGTTGTGTACCAATCCACACCTCACGATGACTGCAGCTAATAAAACCAAAAAAGGCTGAAGCTTCCCAACTATATTTTTAAGTTCCCGCTCAGCTAATGTGGATCTCTCATGGGGTGGGGGTGATGAGAGACACATTTCCATTCAGAGGGCACTTGCAGCTTAAACGTTTGTATAAATGATGCATCTTATAAAGATCTGCCAATGATTTTTTTTCCTGTTTAGGGCTGATGGTAAGAGTTTACATAAGGGAAGCTGTGCTGAAAGGAAAATGGATTTAGGTGATTGTCTCTGCATCGCTGCCTTTTATTAACAGGGTAAAACAAAACACTTGTATTAGTGGTGCCGCTGGAACAGCCAAGGCTCCTACTGAATAATCCATGCCATTTACACTGGCTGGAGAAAGAACTCAGGGTGGACTCATGAGTGCTCCTCAGCTCTTGAACCTGTACTGGAATGCAAGTATCCCTTGTTCCGCCATTGCAAATAAAATTACAGGGGCAAGTGCATGACTTGTTGTGCATTAGAAATACCAGTAACTGTCAGAGATTGTCCTATCTGTCAGGTGTATTATTCATCTCGAAGAGAGACTTCATCAGAATAAAGGTGTAGACTTTATTTTTTCTAATGATTTTAATAAATTTATTCGAAACATCCATGGATCTTCTGTGGCTTTGATTTCTTCTGGTTCTTGGTTTGTCTGGTTGATGCTGCACCGTTTGATATACTATTTGTGCTGGTTTCAGTGCTAGAGCTGTCAGTGACTGATGCAACAAGCTGGTACTTAAGGTCCTTATCCCTGCTTCTTTATCTTCTTCTTCTATTTCCACTTCAGGAGGGTCAACCTCCTTCACAAAAATCTAAATCAACGGAACACAGGGAGCATAGAAAACACTCTCCTATCTAGTCTCCTAAGACTGATGTGACATCAGAGCCACCACCAAATATACCCAAACACTTAGATCTGAAAGCCACGGATCCGACTCCTTCAACCACCAAGTCTCATCATCTCTGGAGTCCTTGCTTTTCTCCAAAGCCAGTGTCACCAAGACTGAGGTCTGCTTTCTTACAGGAAATACCAAGAAAGTCATCTTGACCTCCTTCCACTTCTTCTTCAGTCAGTTCTTTCCAAAGCAGATGCAGACAGGATAATGAGAAAATTCCCGAGAACACAGATCCAGATGGGAGTTTGACTGGCTCTGGATCCTGTGGGATCTGTGAGCCTTAAGCCATCCTCACATACCATCATTTCTCCTTCTCAGATCCGACTTACTGCTTTGGAGCCCTTAGATCTGAAACCTCCAAGAGTTGAGATGTCTGATCCAAAGATGTCTTCATCTTCGACTCTAGCAACTTCGGTGACCTGTTCAGTGCTGACTCCCTTTGGGCAGAATGAGTCTTAGAGCCAAAGTATAGGTGTCTGATCCAAGGGATGACTTCAACTTAGAAGCTTTCAGAGCCATTGCTTCCCCTCAGAACCTCTGCACTGGACAGCCCAGCTCTGACTTCTCCCTCGGAGCAGAGGATTGGGGGAGACCAGGTCGAATCTGATCAAAGAGTGTTGGCTCTGGTGAGATGGACCTCTGTTTCTCCTAGTCACTCTGTCTTCGAGGTGGTGGAGAGGGCTTTCTCTCAGTTGAGAACTGTTTCAACTCTTACCTCCTCAGATCCTATTCTTCTTCCCCTTTTGGATCTTGTTTCTGAGTTTTTTTCATCCTTCTCCACAGGGACAGCCAGCTTGCAAGAGCTTCCAAGCAGTTCCAGTTAGGGAATTCCCTGCCTCTTCCAATACTTCTCCAGAGCACCCAACTGAAGAGGTCCTCTGCAAAAGGTCATGCAAAAAGAGGCACCTAGATTCTTCTCAAGAATCCTTAACTGGCAACACTGATTTTGATGAAGGGGAAGGGATCCCAGATCACCACCAGAAGACATCTCCTTCAAAGACATTTCTAGAAATCCCATGCCAAAAAGGAGATTGGCCCTCCAAAACCCCTTCCCAGGAGGAATCAATGTTCCTTGAAGCCTTTGGGTCTGGCCCATCTTTGTCTTGGGTTACCTCCCCAGTGGATGAGCTTATAGATCTTGTCACCACCAGGCATGGAAGGAACTGGGATACCATGTAACAGATTCCTTGGCATCCAAACAAGATCCTTGGAGCACCAAAAGATAGACAGTTTTGGATTAAAGGAATCCCTACAGATGCCATGGCTGTTAGAGCAGCCACTAAGAAGGAGCTGGCTGAACAGCGCTCCTGTTCCAGAGCCCAGAGTAGAGAATCTAGGGCATTGGACAGATACAGGAAGTGAGTTTATGCCTCAGCAACATTTGCCTTATGGTCGCTTAACTATCTGGCACACTTCACCAAATTACAGAGGGACTTAATTAAGGAATGCTCTAAGACTACCCTTGGGTCCAAGGCAGAGAAGAGAAGGCTTATTCCTCTTGACTGGCCACCCTACAATCTATATCTAATGTGTCCATGAAGCTAATCTTTCATGCAGCTGAAGGCTCCTCATGGGCTGCAGGTTCAGGCATAGCCATCAGGTGGCATGACTGGATGCAATTGTGCGATTTTTGCAGAGCCCTTTAAAGTTTTATTCATCAGTGCTCCCTTTGATGGATCTTCTCTATTTGGGACCACCATTAAAGAGACACTTTCCTGCAGTGAGCTAGCTGGAAAGGCCCTGTCTGCTGTGGGAATCTGTTTTTCTACCTCACAGAGACATTTTTCTAGGAATCAGCTTGGTAGTAAGAAAATGTGGTTCCAGAAATCTCAAGGACCTTTTCAAGACTCATGAAGAGATTTTTCTCCCAGAGGCAGAGGGGGAAATAATAACAGAAGACACCACCCATGTGGCAGAGGGGGTTCCAAGATTCATTCTCGGATAGAAAGTTTCAGCACTCCTGAAGGGCTGCCTGACTGTTCTTCTCTGGAGGCATTGGGGAGGGGGGTGCTTATCCTTGCACCCAAAAGTTTGGACAGCCATCACAAAAGATACATGGGTGCAAAGGATCTTATCCAGAGGGATATTTCATTCCCTTTTTACAACTTCCCTCAATGAAAAGAAAATGTCTCCCTGATGTTCCACCCAATCAGTGGGAGTTAGCAGCTCTAGAGATCCAAAAGCTTCCAGACAGAATGTTCTTCCAAGAGGTCCCACTAGACCAAAGAGGATCCAGATTTTACTCAAAGTTCTTTTTAGTGCCAAAGAAAACAGGGGACCTAAGACCTATTTTGGAGCTCAGTTATCTGAATCAGTTTGTAAAGAATTCCAAATTCTGGATAGTCATGGTTCAGTCCATTCTGCCGCTGTTACACAAGGATGACTGGATGTACTCTTTAGATCTTCAGGACTCTTACTATCACATCATAATAAACATACCTACCTAAGTGCAGATACCTACACGTCCGGCTGGGAGCCAGTCACTATCAGTTCAGAGCCCTGCCCTTTGGTCTCACCACAGCCCCCAGGGTGTTCACCAAATGCATGACAGTGGTAGCAGCTCATCTCAGCCTGCATGAATTCAGAGTGTTTCTTTATCTAGATGATTGGCTCCTCACTGCACCAACCAAGCATCTCCTAGTAAAGCCAGGGATTACTTACTTCCATTATCTAAAATTCCTGGGGATCATGATCAGACTTTCAAAGTCCCATCTTCAACTAGAGCAACTGTTGGAGTTTATAGGGGCTCACCTAGATACACTCAATCATCTCACTCTTTTGCCAGAAAATAGAGTTCTTACCTTGAGCTTGCATGTTAGACAGATTCTTTCTCAGTCCTCTCCCACAACAAAAATGGTTCTTCCAACTCTAGACTCTATGGCTGCAGCGATTACCTTAATACCTACCGCTCATCTTCACATGTGAATTCTCTAATGGACTCTAGCAGTACATGGTCCATTCTTCAACAACCTGTACAACATCCAATAAAACTGACTCTAGTCTGCAAAGACTCCCTACTGCTGTGGATTCAGTCTAACAAAATTTGTCAAGGACGTCCCTTTATTTTTTCTCGCCCAAATGCCACATTGACCATGAATGCCTCCCATTTGGGGGTTATTTTTTGAGATGGACTGTTCAAGGCACATTGTCCCAAGAAGATACTAATTTGCATATAAATGTCCTGGAGATGAGAGCAGTCTTCTTACTGTTGCAGCCTTTCAGAGCTCTCTTCCTCTAGGGACAATTGCTATCCAAACAGACAACATGTAATTGGTAAGGTACATCAACAAACAAGTGGGAACCAGATCCTACCCCCTTTGCCAAGAAGCAGTGAGAGTCTGGCAATGGCCAATCTCCTCCAACTGCTTTCTTGTAGCAATGTTTATACCAGGGAAATCCAACTTTGTAGTCGACAAGCTCATCAGGACCATCCTAATGCCTCACAACTGGTCTGTCAAACATATAGTAGCAAAAATGTTTTTCCAAAAATGGAGACAACCTTGCAGTGACCTATTTGCATCTCCCCTCAAGAACAAGTGCAGCAGGTTTTTTGCCTTAATTCCCCCTCTGGGCAGTCACCAAGAGATGCTCTAGTCCACACTTGGTCCTATGGTCTCTTATATGCTTATTTTGCCTACCTCTTATCTCCATATTCCTCCAGAAAGCACTCCAGTTGAAGAACAAGGTAATCCTCATTGCTGCTTCTGGCCTTGGCAAGTTTGGTTCACCTTCCTATGGTCTCTCCTAATGTGTCCACCTTGGACACTGGACACCATTCCAGATCTACTATCACATCTCTCAGGGATAACTCATCCAGACATTACATGTCTCAAATTGACAACATGGTTTCTCCAACTCCAGTGATGGCTAGACATTCCAGGATTTCCTGTCCTGCTCTCCAACTTTTATTTCCATCTCAGAAACCTTATACAAGGAAGATTTATAAAAGTAAATGGAAGAGATTCTCTTTTTGGGCACAGCAGAGAGAGCTGGATCCTTTAACTGCTCCAGTCCTTGCTGTTTTAGATTTTCTTTCTTTGAATTTTCAAGGTGGTGCTAGTTTCTCCACCCTGAAGTTTCAGCTGGCAGCCATCTCCAACTATCACATCAGAGGTTATGCTTCCCCTTAAGCCTCATCCAAGTTATGTAAAGAATTCCTTAAAGGTACTTTTTTACTTAGACCTCCGATAAAGGATCCCAGTCCACCTTGGGATCTTACTGTTGTGTTACAAAGTTTAATACAATCCCCTTTGCACCTTTGGCTAAGTCAGATCTCAAATTTCTTTCTTGGAAAATGGTCTTCTTGTGGCTATAACTTCTGTGAGGTGAGTCTCTGAACTCCAAGCACTCTCTTTAAAACCGCCTTATTTGATTTTCCATAAAGACATGGTTACATTATGTAATAACCCTTCCTTTTTACCCAGAATTGCCTCTGAAACTAACATCAATTGAGTGATCAGCTTGCCAGTTTTCTTTCCCAAATTTGACAACAAAGGAGAATACATGCTTCATCTTTTAGATGTACATAGGTAGCTTTGTTTTTATCTTCATAGGATGAGATTAAGAAAAAAAATGACCAATTGTTTCTTTCCTTTTCCAATAACTAATTGGGAAAACCAGTATCTAAAACTACACTTGCCAAATGGATAACAGATTGTACTTCCTATGCTTATTCTATGAGAGGTTTAACCTTGCCAAAACATCCAAAAGCAAACTCAGATAGGTCAGTGGCTATGTCAGCTGCTTTTTGGGCCAGAGCTTCTGTTGATGATATTTGCGCAGCTGCTACATGATCTAATAGTCATACATTTATTGCTCATTGCAAGTTGTATATCATCTGCAGAAATGGGACGTCATTAAGTTTTGCAGTTCTCCTGAACATCCTCCCATGAGGGCCACTCAGAGTTACCATACCTAGGGGCTATGTCCCATTTGTTGAAGAATGAATGAAAATGACAACATCAGATACAAAAGTTATGTATTCACCATAACTATGTATCCGTGTTGTCCATTTGTCCATTTTCATTTCTCCTCCACTTCGCCCCCCCCCCCCACCTTCCCCCTATCCATGTCTTTAGGAATGACCTGATGAAGTTTCTTGTTAGAAACCACAGATGTTAAATTGTCAGTCTCGCCTTCATTCTTGCTGGATGGGTTCGGAGCCGATCTTCGGCTCCGACTCTGCATATACCAAAGCTCGAGAGCTATTTTTACCGGCTTGAGGTAACCCTGTATCCCACAATGCTAGGCGCTAACTACCCAGATCTCGTTTACCGCTAGCTGCGAGGTTGTGTTTTTGCCGGCTGTCTGGTAAACTTTCAAAAAACAGCTTTTTGGGTAAGGTTTTTCCCTTTTATTTTCAGGGTTAGTGCTCGTTATTTCCACTTTTCACCCTCTTAGAGTAACCCGCCTTATATAGTCCCCTTTTGGGTCTATTTTCTATCCCCTCGGTCCTTCCTTCCCCTGATATAACTAGGCCTTCGGGCCAAGTTAGTTTTTGGTTAATTTGTTAAAGTTAGTTTTAGTTTTAGTCTTAGTCTTTGGTGTGGTGAAGTGACTGGACTATGTTTTTCTTTACTGTAGTGTGTGTGTGTGTGTGTGTGTGTGTGTGTGTGTGTGTGTGTGTGTGTGTGTGTGTGTGTGTGTGTGGGTGTGTTCCTTCATTATGTCTAAGGAGTCCAAGGTCTCAGGCTTCAAGAAGTGTGACTCGTGCTGTCAGAAGATGTCTCTGACAGACGGTCACACTTCTTGCCTGTATTGCCTAGGCACTCTGCACCTGCAGGACTCTTGTTCCGTCTGCTATGCATTCAGTCCAAGAGTCCTGCAGAAACAAATTGATTTTGAGAGGCTTATTGAAGCCTGAAGGCTCCCCGGCCAAGTCCTCGTCGGGCAAGCCTTCTAAGCCCACTAAATCATTGGCTCCGAGTTTAGAGCCTCCGACCAGTGGTGCTACTTCTGCTTCAGCACCGGCTCCGGCTGGAGCCGGCGCTTCAAAAACTCAGTCGGCTCCGATAGTTTTGTTGGAACCGACTTTCACTCGTAAGCGCTCCAGGTCCCCCTCTTTGGAGTCGGTCCATTATGCTCCGAGATCTCCTTTGTTTTCGGAGCTCAGTCACCGGTCCCATTCCTCTCGGTCTTCCAGGCTTTCGGACCATGACCTCGAGAGGGTGGTTAGCAGACTCCTTAAGTCGCAGCCACTGGCCCAGATGCTTCATAGCCCTTCTCAACAGACAGTGGTTATCCCCATTCCATCCTCGATTCCTCGTCCGACTCTTCCCCTGAGTTCGGAGCTGGAGTTTGTGGGAGCCGGGACCGTTGGCACGTGGGAGCAGATACCACCCATTTCAGCTCTGTTGTCGGCTCCGATTTCTTCTATGGTGCCATCCTTGGAGGGATCCGGACGCCATGACTCCCTCGTCGGTTCCAAGGGGGCAAGTGGCATCGGACCCTTGTCCGACCCCGTTCTCCCTTTCGGAGCCACGGCGCAGGTGAGTTCGGCTCCGACATCGGCCTCGGAGCCATCCTTCTCGGTGTTGGGAGGGGTCCTTATCTCTTCGGAGTGGGGACCTTCTTCTCTGCCTGATAGGGGTGCTTTCGAGGTCATGAGGAGTGTGCTGGCCACTGTGCCTGCTCCTCGGTTGGCTCCCTCAGCTCCTCCCACTGTAGTGCCTGCTACGGTGTCTACCCATCCTCTCGACCCTGACCGCAGAGATCCTACGCCTCTGGGGCCCCCATTGGGAGCATCCTCCTCTTCTGAGGCCTCCCCTGATCCGTCAGGGGAGCCTCCTCGGAAGAGGAAATGTAAGAGGAAGCATCTGGACTCCCCTGAGTCCGTCACATCTGATACCGACTTGGATGAGTCGGAAGGGTCCCCAAGATCCCCCTCTGAGGATGTCTCCTTCTCTGACATCCTTGAGATCCTCAAGCAGAGGGGGAACTGGTCTACCCTCAGTCCTTCCAAGGACAAGTCAGTATACCTAGAGGCGTTTGGTTCTCGCCCTTCCACCTCCTGGGTGTCTCCACCCTTTGACCCCCTTATGGAAGTTTTGGCCAGGAAGGCATGGACGGCCCCTGACTCGATGGAACCTACCCCGCGGTGGCCTTCAAAATTTATCACAGCCCCTTCTGATAAACAATTTTTGACCAAGGGTGTCCCTGTTGATGCCATGGTGGTGGCAGCAGCAGCCACTAAGAAGGAACTGACTGATCCTTCAGTACCTATCCATCCTCCCATCTAGGACCATGGATAGGTACGGCAAGCGGATGTTTTCTTCAGTGAATTACTTATGTCATTTCACCCGTCTTCAAAGAGACTTGTTCAAAGAAATGGGTGATACTCTTTAGGATCCAACAGCTGTGGGGTCTCAGGACAAAATCAACTCCCAGCTGGCAACCCTAAACTCGATTGTTAACTCCTCCATGCAGCTTATTTCTTATGCGGCCGATGGGGCAAGTAGGGCTGCAGGCACAGGTGTGGCCTTAAGACGACATGCCTGGATGCGGCTTTGTAACTTTGCTGACCCCTTTAAGGCATCCTTCACCAACTCTCCCTTTGATGGTTCGGCGTTATTTGGACCTCAGGTGAAGGATACTTTGACCAGATGCGAACAAGACGGCAAGACTCTCTCTGCCATGGGAGCCCGTTTTTCCACCCCATCCAGACCATACCCCAAAGGTCAGAAGGGTGGAAAAATGTGGTTCCGCAAACCACAGGGAGTCGCGCCGGATGCACGAGGCGAGTTCCCCTCTAGAGGCAGGGGGGGAGGGACAACAATAGATGCCGCCCCAGTGGCAGAGGGGGTCCGTAGAATCAAGGTAGCAGAGAAGCTGTCTCTGGCCAACCCTTCCAGCATCCCTGAGAAGCTGCCCGACTGTCCACCTTCGGAGACAGTCGGGGGAAGATTATCACTGTACCCAAAAGCCTGGCTTTCCCTTACCGAAGACACATGGGTACGGTCGATCATATCTGAGGGTTACAAAATTCCCTTTGTCCACACCCCAAAACAGCCAAACAGGCCCTTTCCAGATGTTCCACCCGGTCTAAGGGAACAAGCAGTATTAGAAATCTCAAAACTGCTAAGAAAAAGGGCCATTCAGCCAGTCCCAGCAGACCAGCAAGGATAAGGAATCTACTCCAAGTTCTTTTTAGTACCAAAAAAGACAGGGGACTGGAGACCAGTTTTGGATCTCAGCAGACTGAACAAGTCTGTTCAAAGAAAGAAGTTTCGGATGGTCACGCTACAGTCCATTCTACCCTTTTTGGGTCAGGACCATTGGATGTGCTCTATAGACCTTCAGGATGCATACTACCAAATCAAAATGCACAGGCGCTCCAGGAGGTTTCTCCGCTTCCGGCTGGGAGCCAGTCACTACCAGTTCAGGGCCCTGCCCTTTGGTCTCACTACAGCCCCCGAGTGTTCACCAAATGCATGGCAGTGGTTACGGCTCATCTGAGGCGTCAAGGATTCCAGGTGTTTCCATATCTAGACAACTGGCTCCTTACTGCCACCACCAGGCATCAACTTATTCAATCCAGAGATTACACCATTCAGATTTGCAAAGAGCTAGGTATCTCCATAAACTTCGAAAAGTCTGTCTTGTCACCTTGTCAGTCTGTTACCTTCATAGGCGCCATATTAGACACAGTCGAACTCTCTGCAAAACTGACGGCACAAAGAATCTCAGATATTCGCGAACATGTTCATATCCTGCTTCAGAGCAACAAAATTCAGGCCAAGTTTGTACTGAAGACTCTAGGTCTCATGGCGGCTGCCATTACGTTACTTCCCTTAGCTTGCTTCCACATGCGACTCCTACAGTGGATGCTCTTCTCTCAGTGGGCCTTCCAGCAGCTCCCGATGTCACACTACATTTTGATAACCCAGTTATGCAAGAAACACCTGTCTTGGTGGATGGTCTCCCTTCAAGTGACTCAGGGCAGACCCTTTGTTCTACCCCCCCGGTTGCTACAGTGACAACGGTTGCCTCCCTGATCTGGTGAGGGGGGGGGCATTTTCAGGGCAGGACGGTCCAGGGCACTTGGCAACCTTTCGAGTGCCACCTGCACATCAATTTCCTAGAGATGAGAGCAGTTCTTTTAGCATTGCAAGCCCTTCAGGACTCTCTTCCCATCGGGACGATTGCAGTTCAGACGGACAATATGTCCGTAGTGTGGTACATCAACAAGCAGGGCAGAACCAAGTCCTATCCCTTATGTTGAGAAGTACTCAGACTTTGGCAGTGGGCGAACTCCTCTCAACGGCTTCTGATAGCAACGCATATCCCTGGGAAGTCCAACGTCATAGCGGACAGGCTGAGCAGAGCCATTCTCATGCCGCACGAGTGGTCTCTCAAGCAGTCAGCAGTGGAAAAAATTTTCAGAAAATGGGGTCAGCCTTGCTGCGATCTTTTCGCTACACCCCAGAACAGCAAATGCCACGAATTTTTCA
This sequence comes from Protopterus annectens, assembly GCF_019279795.1. Taxonomy (NCBI): domain Eukaryota; kingdom Metazoa; phylum Chordata; order Ceratodontiformes; family Protopteridae; genus Protopterus; species Protopterus annectens. The sequence goes on from NC_056727.1 coordinate 480,095,836, forward strand.
CTCTCTTCCCTCTTCCCGGCCACCCTCCCAGAGACACTCTAGTCCACTATTGGCCCCGGGGTCTCCTGTACGCTTTTCCCCCCTTTCCATTAATCACTCAGTTGATTCAGAAACCTACCGCCTTGAGATCCACAATGATCCTCATTGCTCCATACTGGCCTCGACAAATATGGTTTCCATTCCTGCATCATTACCTCTTGGAGCAGCCCTGGCATCTGGACCCAGTTCCAGATCTCTTGACCCATCAGTCGGGCAAGCTGCACCAATCCCTCCCCTCTCTCAATCTCACAGCTTAGTTGCTCCACTTCCAACCTTAGCCAGGCTTCCTTTTATCTCCCATTCGGTACATGACATCATTTTAGCTTCTCACAAATCTTCTACCAGGAGGATTTATGCCAGGAAATGGAAACGTTTTTCCTTCTTGGCAAAATCTAGGAACATAGACCCATTTGTGGCTCCTATCCAATCGGTCTTAGATTTTTTGGCTGAACTCTTTCATTCAGGATCTTCTTCCTCCACTATCAGAGTCCAGTTAGTGGCCATTTCAGATTTTCATGTTGGCTTGTCAGAATCCTCCATTATGTCTCATAAACTTTGTAAAGCATTCCTTAAAGGTATCTTTTTACTTAAGCCCCTGGTTAGACATCCCCCACCGCATTGGGATTTGAATTTAGTTTTAACCTCCTTGATTATCCCTCCCTTTGAACCTGCGGCTTCCTGTTCCTTAAAGCCACTCTCATGGAAAACTTTGTTTCTAGTGGCCATAACCTCTGCAAGGAGAGTCTCAGAACTTCGCGCCCTTTGCGTTCGTCCTCCTTATCTGGTTTTCCATAAATATAGAGTGTCCCTCAGAACTAACCCCCTCCTTTTTACCCAAGATATCTTCTGAGGCAAATCTAAACCAGACTATCGAGCTCCCAGTTTTCTTCCCTAATTACTCTAACAGAGTGGAACAAAAGTTGCATTTCTTGGATGTTCATCGCCAACTCCGTTACTACCTGGATAGAACCAAGCAAATTAAGAAATCTGAGCAGCTCTTCCTATCTTATGCTGAAGGGAAGAAAGGCCTTCCAGTTTCCAAAGTAACCCTTTCTAGATGGTTGGCGTCTGTCATCACTTTCATCTATGAACTGAGGTGTCAAAAGCTTCCTTCAAGACCTAGAGCCCATTCAACTAGAGCCTTAGCTACGTCTATAGCCTTTCAGGACAGGTTGCCTTTAGATTCAATTTGTGCGGCAGCCACATGGGCCTCTCCCCATACCTTTATTTCTCATTACAAATTGGACATGGCCTCCAGAAGCCGAGCTAACTTTGGTTCCACCGTCCGCAAGAGTCTGTTCCAATGAGCCACCCAGGGATGAGGTGCTAGGGATGCGGTCCCATCCAGCAAGAATGAAGGCGAGATTGACAACTTAACATTGAGAAGTTATGTACCTACCATGACGTTCCATGTTAGTTGTCTTCCTCTCGCCTTCTTTCTTGCGTCCCACCCTCCAACCCCCTAGCCTGGACGGACTGATAGGATCCTACGGAGCCTTCCTTTTTTGCCCAGTATGGTCTCCAGTGGTTATCCTTTTCTTGGGATGGCTATCTATATGGGTATGCCATTCTGTCCTTTGTTCTGGGGGCAGAAGTGCTACAGTGTTAGCTAGCAAACGAGATCTGGGTAGTTAGCGCCTAGCATTGTGGAATACAGGCTTACCTCGAGCCGGTAAAAATAGCTCTCGAGCTTTGGTATAAGCCAAGTTGGAGCTGAGGATCGGCTCCGAACCCATCCAGCAAGAAAGAAGGCGAGAAGAAGACAACTAACATGGAACGTTATGGTAGGTACATAACTTCTCATTCTTGTTTGAGCCCCTTTTCTTTAACTATACTATTTCTCTGTATTATTATTATTATTATTATTATTATTCCTTATATTTAGATGGATATATAGTAGCAACAAACTTGATCTGAGGTAATGCAGTGGTCAGGGACATTATAGGTAAAGGGAGGAGTTCATGAGTCGGATCCTAGAATCTAGATAAAAGCATCCGAAGTAGATCTGAGGATCAGATCCAAGACCCATTCATTGATGAAGAATGAAAATGGACAACTCAGATGCATAGTTATAGTGAGTACACAACTTTATTTTCTTTGTCATGTACCCTAAAAGTTAACCTCCCCATCCCTCACATGGCCTCATCTTACATTCCAAGCCTATACTCCTGTAGCTTGACACTAGAACTGGACAGTTCCCAGTGTTGGTGATCTACTGATGACTGGCAGGTCCTTTTCCACAACCTGCTGCTGTTTCTCATAGTAGCTGTTGTGGAAAATGTAAGTTCTCATCAGTGAGGTATGAGCTGCAGCAAAGGTTACATTGCTTAAGATTCTTTCCTTGATAGCTTAGTGTCTAAGTCAGAATCCTATTCGATTGCTTGTGCAACCAGAAGAGTTTTAAGTAAGCAAGGAAGGTAATGTTGACAATTGTCCTGGAAAATGTTCTTAGTTGTTTTCCAATCCTGCTTCTCAAGTCACTCCTTTTGTTTCACTATTCACCAAGTTATCCAAGTGTAATGGATGGCATCCCTATTAAGGTACAAGGATAATCTTCATATTGCTAGACTAGTGTAGTAAAGTGGACTGGGGTCTCATCTGTAATGAAGGCAAGGCATTTTATATTGTTTTCCACTAGAAATGAACAAGTTTATTTGGCAAGCATGGTCAAATGTGCTAGTGACTCCTCTGTATTGCAAACCTTATACTTTGTAAAGTTTTCTATAAGAATTTATTAAGCATTTTATACTTGTATATGTAGTGATATCTTTATAACCACAGGTAAAAATGTTGCATGTCTGATTCAGGACAAGAGGACAACAAATATGGAATATAATGTAATGTGAGAAAGTGCTTCAGTCTGCACCTTGAATATATTATTTAGCAATATAGAATATAGGCTTTGAACTCCAGTGTTCATCGTGTTCTTCGTTCTTCCAGAACACTGTTGTAGCAATGCACAAGTAAGTTTTTTTAATTTCCTTCATTGCACAAACTTGTGTTTATTTGAAACTTAGTTGCAAGTCTGTTTTTTTTTTTTATTGTAAATGCAGTGCTGTATAAGATATGAGTATTTTGTATTGCACAAAAGTCTGTTAGTTGTTAGGTAGTTAGGTCTGTCTTTTTTTTAATTAAAGGATAATTGCTTGTTGATTCATGCAGCACTTGCATGTTATAGTATTAGGTGTTCCTGCAGTACAAGCATTGCTTGATGAGCTATACCTGGCTTCTTTAACTTCCGTTAGACTGACGTTACACTTTCTGTTTGTTAAACAGACAGTATATAGTCTATGGGTCTAGGACACATGCTCGATTAGCATATGTCCGAATCACAAAACATCGAACACACATACACGAAGGCGCTTAACATCGAAAAGCGCTTCCGTGTATGTGTAGTTCAAAAAAAAAAATCTATGTTTCTGCAGGGCCCCCACACCCCCCTACTTTATTATTCTCACTCCGAGATCGCACTACAGTGGGGAAAAGGGAATTTTCCCTTACCTGCACTGTAGTCCGATCTACAAAACAGGCACACATGCACGGAAGCGCTTGTCGATGTTGAGCGCTTTCGTGTATGTGTGTTCGATGTTTTGTGATTCGGACATATGCTAGTCGAGTATGTGTCCGGATCCCATAGACTATATGCAGTCACTGCTTTATTTTATCTATAAAGAGCAATAAATGATGATTTATTACATGCTGAGCACTGTTTGTGTTATACCTGTGGTATAGTCTCTGTGCTGTTAATTTATACTTGATTATTACTTGCCAAGGATTCAATTAGTTAATTATTCTGAAAAGGAAAACTGGGTTTAAATTCCCCGAGTATTTTACAGTTTTGATTAACTTTTGGATATATGAGTTCAGCTAAAACTATTTTAAGAAGTTACAGATTTATTTACCACATTCTTATTTAGGAGAAGTGAGGATTAAGATTATTGTTTCTATGTGTATATTATTTACGCTTACTAAAATGAGTTGCCTTTTGTTATAGGATTATACAGAATAAATATACTTGAATAGGAATAAGGTTCATTAACTTGATATTAGAATGGATGATGTTAACAATTATTTTTCGACTGATCTTTTGAAATGCTGGTTCTTGCTGTACTGTGAGAAGTTTATTTATTGTAAACCTATACAGATGGATGATGTTAACAATTATTTTTCGACTGATCTTTTGAAATGCTGGTTCTTGCTGTACTGTGAGAAGTTTATTTATTGTAAACCTATACAGATGCAATCTGAGGTTTATGAGATGTGTAAGAACTATCTGGCCTGTGAAGCATTCTTGAAATGTTCACTAACAGTTGTGGTTCGGTAGATGGAAGAATGGATGGCTGACGAAGACAACACCTTAGTAGCAGAGACAACTTATTACTAGCATGAACACTGATAACATTTACCAGGGTTATATTTGGCTGAATAAAGTAATGTTAATTAGAACCTGAATGTAACCTAAACAGTTGTTGAAACCTAGAAAGCTAGTATCTGGCACTCTGCCAGTATGCTTCTGACGACTTACACTTTATCAACAAAAACAGTAGGCAGCCCAGTATGCTATCCAGCCCAATAGATGTGATGGCCTTGGCCTTGGATAGTGCCCTGTGGATTTGGGAGATGCAGGTATATGATCTGGGAATGTAAGAGAGGAGGGGGTGGGGTAAAATTTGAAATAAATGCATATGCTAATATATTGGCTACATCCTCTGGGTCCAGGTGTGTGATATTGTTTACTATTAGCTCTGCACAGTGTTGGGCACTGTTTCTGAGATTCTTAACATATTTAAAGAAGGCTTTCTGGTTGTCCTTCCCCTGGCTGTCTATTTTTACCACATATATGGCTTTGGTTGCTTTGATCATGTTTCAGAATTCTTTGTTAAGTTTAGCAAGAGCATTATTAGCATCTTGATAGTAAAAATAATTTTTGCTTGTAATGAGTTTTATTTTTTTTATTTTTGTTACAGAGTCTGTTTATATTAGGGTTCCATGACAGGAAGGTTAGCTTTCAAGAAATCCAGAAACGCTTGAGGTACATGCGCTGGAAGTATCACCTATTTTAAAGGATAAGATCATTTATTTGTTTTACTTTATTTATCGCTTGTATTGACTGGGGCATTCTGACTGGGTGTGGTAGCCCCTTTTCAGTGGATGCCTGGAAAGAAAAGCTGCAGTTACAAATTAGGCAGTTTTATACAGTACAGAAAAATATAAATCTTAAAATTACAATATGGCCATACAATATCTGAAAAGGCAGCTATAATAGAGAGAAACTGCAATTAGTAAAATACAGAGTCATTACATATTAATACATGGCAACGTGGCATAAACAGTGACGTTTAGAATGTCAGGTTGCAGTTTTATATTTATGGGTAGGCAAAATAAGAGAGAGGAGTGGGAGATATAAGAAAGCAGAGAGGAGGTGTGGCAATGTGAGTAGTATATATATATTTTAGGTGATATACAGTTATTGATGTTAAGGTAGCTATAGACAGTAGTAAGCATAAGTTGGAATTTTGCTGAAGGGAAAAAAACTTGTCAGGGGGGTAAGCAGAGACAGTAGAAATGGCAGTAAGAACAAGGGAATACAAGTTGTTGTTTGTCTTTCGGTTTTTCCTGGTTAGGGGTCGCCACAGCGGAACTCTGGTCTGCTAATGATTGGCAGTTGTTTTTTTTATGGTGTCAAGTTGCCAGCCCGACGCCCAACCTTCAACGAAGGCACACCCATTCAACGCATGTCTTTTGAACGCCCACTCGACCGCAGGGAGAACATGCAGACTCCACACAGAAGGGGAATACAAGACAGTAGGAAATTTACACTGAAAATTTGCTTTGTTGAGGTGTATATATGGGTAATGCATGTGTGTAAGGGCCAGTATAGTCTAGCCTGTGGAGTTGAATGAGTAGAGCCAAGTGTTTTAAAATGTTATTTTAGCAAGTTTTTGAATCTAGGTAGGTTGGTTTGTTGTCTGATGGTGGTAGACATAGAATTCCAAATTTTGGAGGCATAATTTGAGTACAGTGACAGACCACCAGAGTTGTGGGTTTTAGTTATGGTTAATAGAGACTTGTCTGTGGAATGTAGTGATCATGTAGGAGTGTAAGTTTCCATTAAGGCTTGGAGTGCAAGACAGTTTTGATGTTTGTAGATTATGTTATAAAACAGTGCTAACTGTGACAGTGTGGAATTCTAGCAAGCCTAAATGTTTTAAAGTAAGGCAGTGGTGGGATTTCGCAGATTGGTTAGTAGCAAATTTAGCTATCTTGTTATAGCATTGTTCACATTTTGTTAGTAGAGATTACTGATGGCTGGTGTAGATGGGTCCAGTGTATATTAGTGAAGACAGGAGATATACAGAGGCTGTTTTTTTTTTTCCTTTGGCATTGATAGTTAAAACTTTATTGCTACACTGTAGGAGTCCAATTTTTCTGTGGGTTTTCTTGATAGCTTGTTGTATTTGAATTACAAACTTTTTGTGATTGCCTGTAATGACATTAAGTAGCTTTGTGTGGGACACAAGTTCGATAGGAGTGTTGTTTAGTGAGGTGCTAGAGAAGTTATTTTTTTGTGTGTGTGTGTAGGATGGAGTAGTAGAGAATTGTTGAGCCAGATTTCTACAGAAGAAAAGTTTTTGGGTCTTTTCCTTAAGTTCTTAATGGAACTTAGTTGTCGTTATTGGTGTAGCATCATGAGCACACTGAATGACAGTTGTGTCATTAAGTAGCAGTTTAGAGGTCATTAATAAAAATGTTACTATGGTTGTGCCTTGTGACAGATAAACTTTCCCTATTGTTAAGTAATTCGACTCACTAGTTTTCTTTAAATATAAGCTAGATGATTAGAGGAATAGCCGTAAATTAATTCTGGGATTGACTAGTAGTGGCCCTCATGGGGAAAGGATGTGTAGCCTGAGGAAGATTACTGGCAAGACATGAATGGTCACTAGACTCAATGGCCTTGGTATATCTATGAATCTGTACAGGGGAGGTTGTATCAGATGATCAAGTTTTCGGAAACTCAAACTTCATATGCTTGAAACCATATGTTTGACTTTCTGAAAAATTGAAGCATTTTAATGGAGATTGCTGTACAGTATGGACTGGAGAATTTATCCTTTTCCCCCACTATAGTGCGATCTTGGAGTTGGTCTGTATAATTTGCAGGGGGTGTGGGTAGTGCAGGGGGGCTTGCTCCCTGCAAAACTGTAGATTTTTGCTTTGTTTCATTTGAGTTTTCGGAAAGCCGAACATGTGATCTCGACTATACGAAGTCAGAGTTTACTGAAAAATTCGATCTTCAAACATACAAGGTGGCATTCCAAAATGTAAGGGCTAGAAGATGGAGATACAGAGGAAGCCACAGATTATTCAAAGTAAGTCTAAAATTTACAAACTCCAGCATAGATTTCATACAATAAAGGATAGTTGTAAAGTAGTGCAATCATGACAGGAAAGCAACAGATATAAAAAGAAACTCAAGCACTCATTCCTTGTAGTGCAATGCAACCTGAATGGCTACCTTGAACTTACTTAAAGCATTCAGGGATGTATGTATTGAGTTTGCAAATGGTAACCTGTCACACATTTATGTTATGTTATACTATGCTACGCAAATGCTGATTGAATAACATAGAAAATGTTGATATAGGTCTTTAGAAGTTATGGAGAAGTAAAGGGGTTGGGCAGTAGAGACTAGGGTAAGAGACACTGAGAGACAACAGTATGAAATAGAGGATGGTAGGAAAAGGTAATTAAGGTGATATTGTAGCATTGTTGGGGAGGTGACAGGTAAGTCCATCACAGTTGGTAAGGTTAGCAAGGTCAGATTTTTTGTTTTAGAGGGAAGATTAGTTTAGGCAGATTGGTAGATCACAGTCAAAGGTTAGTAAATCCCAGCTCACTAACAATGACAGAGAAGGCTTTGTTGAAGGGAGGGGGAAGAGTGAGAAAGAAATTTGGGATGTGGGGGGATTAGATTACCTAAGAAGTGGAAGTGGTACTTACCTAAGTTGATTCCTTTTTTGAAATAACTGAAATTAGGGAAGAGGAAAATGGGACATAGTCAAAAGAAGTAAGTAGATAAGCTTGGATTGTGTCAAAACGGTGAGAAAAGGGGCATGGAGATGTGTGTATAGAGGTTGGGTTGGAGTATGAAGAAGACTTTGTTTCAGTAATGAGATTGGGTAACGGGGTAAACTGGAAGGTAAGCCAGTACTAGTACTGCAGGTGTATTATGGTCCAGATGAAGCTAAGGGAAGAAGAGACATATATATTATATATTTTTTTACAGGCAGTGAGGAGGATAGAAAGAGCTGTGGACAGAATCGTAATAGGAAGGAATTTTAATTTTGTAGTGGATGCTGAGTTAAATATTCCCTACCAAACAGCCTATCTTTTTTTTTTTTTTTTTTTTTTTTAAGTATCAGACTTTTATGTTGAAAAGGATATAGAAAGTGGTTCTGGTAGGTGTTTGGAAAAAGCAGTGTGGTAAAAGGCAGCAGTTTACTTTTTCTAGGATAAAAAGATGCAAGCTGGTAGGTTGGACAAAATTTTGATGGATGTGATTTGAGGGACTGAGGCGGATTAAGTGGATTTATTGGTGAGTACTGTTTCAGATCATGCTATGGTAGCTGATAACTGGAAGCTGGGAATAGTATCCAAGTAAGGTTGGAGATAGAATCAGTGAAATTGAAGACTGAAACAAGTGAAGTAGGTGAATAGTATAGCAGACCGGATGGTTAGGGAAAACTTATGTAAGGAAGTAAATGTAGAGGTTAAAGACTGGATTTAGACTAAGATCACATGAAGGACAGATTTCTGGGTGAGGCAGGAAGAAGGAAGAGGGGAAGAAAGGATATGATAATGGAAAAGGAAAGACTGTTGAGGATGGCAGAAGGAAGGATAAGAAAATGAGCCAATTAAACACTTGAAGGCATGTTTAAAAAGAGTGGAAGAGATGAAAGTGAAAGAAGAGAGGAATCAAAAGAGGGCAGAATGGTGGGAGAGGTCAGATGTTAATTTAAGGCTCTTGGTGAGAAGGTTGAGGATGTATGAATGCTTGGGTATTTGAGATAAAATATTTGCAAGGTATTGGAAGGTGCGAGAATGGAGAGATAACAGAATTTGTTAGGGTGTGTTCTAGTAAGTCTTAACATGGATTAGACAGGAAGGGGCCTGCAGTGACTTAAAAGGAGCTGGAGGAAGCTGGAGTAGTTACAGGAAAGTGAGGGCTGGGGATGTTAGTGTGATGATAAAACATGTGAAGGGGGAAAGATGGTGGCCCCAGTAGTTTCCACACTGACTTTAATGAGGTGATTTAGTTTGAATTAGCTAGGGACATAGTAAATTCAATAAATAATAATCTGGTGGGTGATATTTTGCCTAGATCTACATTGGAAGCTGTAACAGTAGCCCTGCCTTAAACTTTCGTCCAACATTATGCAACTCTAATGTGAAAATTATTTCTAATGTTATGGCTGCTAGACCAGAAAATGTGTTAGCAGAGATTGCACATAGGAATCAGGTAAGCTTTGAGAAGGTTTGTGTATTGCAACATTATTGCAAGATAATATTTGATTTTATAGCGTAAGCTAAAAAGAAGGGAAGGGGAAAGAAGGTGTAGTTCCACTAGATGTACAGAAAGCATTCAGTTGTAAGTGTTTAGTAGAGACAGTGAAACAAGTAGCAGGGAATGAGTGATTCCTGAAGGGAGTGACGTTGTTGGACTCAGAGAGTATGGATGGAAAGGGGAACAAGGTAGGGCTGTCCCCTGTCCACATCTATATTTATTTTGAGTATGGAGATGTTACTATAGAGAATTGTGGATTCTAGGGTGTTGATCTGTCAGGGTCTTAAGTCTAATCTTACATTCCCATGATAGTTTTTTTATCCCTTGTGCTTTGTGTATGAGTAACCCAGAGTCAAGCAGAACAGGATGTGTTAAGACATTTTCTTGTTGCCCCTGTCCATAAGGGACATGGGGTCGAAACCGGATATGAATTTATGTTTTTCCATCCATCTATTCAAATTACGTTTGACTAGAGTAAGAAAATACGTTACATGAAGTGGACGACTGTTCTATATATACCTACACCTACGCTGCAAATGACATTGAAATCTTTGCTTAGGTAGTCATGCTACCACTGGACTTGAGATTGTATAACAGTTCAGAAAGGATAGGGTCGTTTAAGGTTCTATATGCAAGGCAAAACTCACCTCTTAGCAGCCTGTATGATCCCAAAAAGACAGACAAGACTTTTTTGAGGTTAGAAGTTGCTTGGATTCTTCTGAGTGTTTTGATGAAAGAAATAATATTTGTTTATTTGCATATGAATGTGTACTGCTATCAGAAGTTGTTAAAATTTAACTACTAAAAGTCATGGAAGTCTTAGAAAGGTTTGGGGAGGAAACAATGTTGCAATAACACTCCAAAAGCCATTGGTAATCTCACTGGGGAAAATAGAAGAATAACCAGAATATATATTTACCTGCTTTGGGGGAGGGGGTATTTAAGGGTCAAAGTATATCTGGCAATGAATGAGATATGTAGTAAAAATTGGTCATATATGAAGGAGAATATCAATGTGTGTTGGATATGTTGTTTGGTATGGCTATCTCTCTTTTATCAAGGGTTAGAGTGATAAATATGACAATTCTCCCCTTGGTATTGTACTTGTTGCAACATTTATTTTATTTATTTATAAAAATTTGTTAACTATGTAGGTCTACTGATCCAAAGGCACTTTTAGCCACAACCTGAGCCATCGGCAAAAGCAAATTCTTAGTAAATACAATGAATGGGACACAGTATAGAAAAAATATGATTTTTAATTAACAGTTTAATTGCGACACAGTGTACAATGTTCCAGTTCACATATGAGATAAATGACAACTAGATGGCAGATTATATAAATCTCATCAAGTTAATGAATTAAGTAAATTACACTTTACAACATTTCTAGTCTTCAGGTTAATGATAGATTAAGAAAGTTGGCAGTAGAAGCTTACACTGGAGAGAAGATAAGTTATTTGTTTTTGCAGGAGATAAGTCACAGTAAGAATTGCTAAAGTGCATTGTTTATCTCATTGAAATAATAGCAAGAGATAGACTGTGGTGAATCTCACATGGGCAAACTAACTTTCACTGCTTTGAATATGATAAACAGCAGGCAAGTTCCACAAAATATAGTGTGTCTCCTGTAAGTTGGGGGGATAGGAAGCAAAGGGTTAAAGCTGAGAATGAGAGAGAATTCAAATTTTAAATTGTGTTGAGAGAGGATGTAGGTTAAATGGAGGAGGTAAGTATGGGGTCAAAATGTGAGTGAGAATGTATATCTATTTAATCAGACAAGGGTAGTAAGAGGTGTAATTAATAAAACTGAAAGCCTCTTTGAAGAATCAAACATATATTGAGTTGGAAGGGTGGCCTAATGGTTAAGGTGTTTGCCTTACAAACACAAGGTGCAGGGTTTGAGTCTCACAAGGGATAATTGGCTAGGCTTAAAATGGCTCGCAAGAGCAGTTAGTTTAGTACTAATCTATGAACCTATGTAAACATGATTGAGTCAAGTTTATCAGTGATCAGTATTTGAGGTGAGAGACTTTGTGTGTGTGTTTACAAATGTGCACATACAATGGAAGTTAGAGAAGAAACTGTAAGCAATGTGTGAAAGTTACTATGGATTGAATCGGTGTATATGCAATAGATATTTGCAGTTATAGGTTTCTACTGATATAATTTAGAACTGGAAGTGATTTTTGAGGAAAGAGATGAGTTTGAAGAAGAGTTGGAATATTAGCCAGCATCCTTAAAGTGTTTTAACTTCTCTCTGAAATTCTGGTATTGTAGTTCATTTGTAATTCTTTTAGGAGGGTATTTTGAGTTAGGAGGTACAACCATAAATTCTTTTCACATATGTGCTTTTAAAGCAGGGCTGCTGTTTGCATTTTGGGAGACCCCAGCAAGTTTCAAGTTGGGGACACGTTTTGAAACTTCAGTCTAAGTGTCACCAGTCAGTGCCACTCCACCAAAGAAGCTTTTAGTTCAAGCTATAAAGGTTTAGAAGTAGTACACACAGGCTGAATTGTGGCCACAGTGTTCTTACATTATGACAGGCGTGTGTACCACGCCATGTTAGCCCATCTCACAGATGGAAATTCACAGACTAACATTTTTTTGCAATAATGTTACTTTACAACAACCCTGTGTACGTGGTTGGTCTTAAGTGAAATGGTGACCTAGATAAGAGCTCCATGGTGCCCCACTCTGCCTGCTGTTTTACACCCTCCATGCACCACATCCTTGAGTGCTACCCCTATTCTCCCCCATCCTGGGCTCCCTACATCATGCAGACTACTTTTTTGTCTCACATTTTCATTATTCTTTTTTTAACATCTTTATTGACTTATCACTTAATACACAGGCAAACATACATTTATATAATATAAATCAAACCATATTAATATATTTCCAGTTGCATACATTATATATCACATATATTCTTTTTTATAATTATCATCAGTCCAACATTACATGAATTGGTCAATTCCTGCCTTCCCTTAAACCTCACACCTAAAACATTATTCTGCATATAGTAAAACACAACAGTTACCAACCAGTGCCAGAACTTGGGTCCACCAAAGAAATTGTAGAGCACAAAAAATGTAAAACAGGATCCAAGGACGACCAAAGAACTGCAAACTAAATCCGTTTTATTGTACAAATTATAAAAGCATAAGCGCTTTCGTAGCAAAGCTACTTCATCAGATGCATAAAACAGTTAAAAAATCAGCCCATTAAATACTCTAGTTGAAAAATCAAATGACTAACTAATTAACTCATTAAACGATGTGCACAGACATTATTGAGAAACACTGGGGTATCCTGACTACAGATAATGACATTAGAGGTATAGAAGATACTAGATCAGGGTTTGTATATAAAAATATGAAGTCCCTAAAGAGACATTTATGTTATCCTAGGAGTGTACCCACAAATTCGAGCCAAGGAAGCACTGCTGCATGTGGACATTGTCAAGTTTGTAAATACATTGACAGTACAGGTAAATTTAATCATCCTGACCAGAATAAAGTGTCGTCCTTGGATCCTATTTTACATTTTTTGTGCTCTACAATTTCTTTGGTGGACCCAAGTTCTGGTACTGGTTGGTAGCTGTTGTGTTTTACTTTATTCAAGTTTTATTCTGTAATGACCAGACCAGGGAGATGGCTGATGGACTGAATGATATTGTGGAACTTGATTATAATCCTCGAAGCATGACAATGGATTCTGAAAATAGAGCTTAAACGTTTTGGGGTATGTTAAATGGACATGTTAATCCTTTATTTAACAATATTGACACAAGTACTGAAAGCTCTAATGTCTTTCAGCTTTTCCCGGTTAGGGGTCGCCACAGCGGAACTCCTGTCCGCTCATGATTGGCAGTGGATTTTATGGGGCCAAGTTGCCAGCCCGATGCCCAACCTTCAACGAAGGCACGCCCATTCACGCTTCCACCTACCTGCATGCCTTTAACTCGACCATGGGGAGGACATGTAGACTCCACACAGAAGGTGCTCCAGCTGAGAATCGAACGGGAGAACCTCTTGCTGTGAGGCAACAATGCTAACTGCTCCACCACCGTGGCAGCTACTGAAAGCTCTAATGTACCAGTTGAAATTGTTGCTTTAAAGACTAAGGGCCATGTCATTGAGAACAGTCTGTTTAAACTTAAAAGACAAAAGTACCAGAATTATCACCTTGAAGTATGTTTAAAAGAGAACATTGTCCCAATGTTATGCCCAAACAAGGTACTTCTGTGCCTGACTTACTAACTAAATGGCAAATGGCCAACCTTGAGTGCAGCTGTAAGTACATGCAGCTGTTCATTAAGCACTCAAAACACTGAGATAAATCAATTATCTAATAACATCAAAGAACTGTGTAATGAGCTGCTAGATGAGTACGACAGTGTTCTGGTGGATAAATATATCATATCATGGAAATGATGGATTCCATTGCTGTATATGAACGTAGACTATGCAGAATTAAAATGAAGAAATTAATCAGAGATCGCACAGACTTTCAAAATGCCAATGTTTTTATTTGGCCCAGGACAGGTACAAATAGCTCTGTCACTGCTTTCACACCAATATCTACTTTAGCTGCTGATGTAATGGAGTTAGGCCCGTCAGTTAACTCTGGTAACCATAGAAAAGATTTAACATCCCAGCTAGCTTATTATTGTAAGCACTTTTGTAAGAGAAAATGCTTATTACTATACATTTTGCTGGCTTTATATAGTAATAAGAAGTGTACAAAATCGGTAATGGATCATTATTAATCTTCTGAAGTTTGGATTAAAATGAGAATATACAAGGCTGTGTGTAGGAATCAAGGGGTATGATATTTTCAAATAGTTGATTTTGTCTGAAGAAGTTGGAGCATTTTCCCTTACGAAAGCGTTCACAGTAATAAATAGAGTTTTTGTGTTCCTGAAGCCGGCTCATATTTTCTTTTACCAAGTTTTTTGTGTGAGAAGTGTTTAGTAGCATCCCAGCTAGCCAATCCCGTTGTTGCTATGACGTCCGTTAGTGAACAGGGCAGCAGGAGGAAGACGATTCAGGTTACAGCTCAGGTTCACCATTCGGGTGAACAAACAAATGAGCATGGGAGTGCAGCGAAAAGTACTGCTGATGTATCTTCTGCTTCTATAAGGTATAATGAACATAATAACCCTTTTTCTCAGGGGAAATTGAACTTTCCACTGCCAATAAAGCATTATATTCAAAATGAAAAGAGGTCCCGCACACACAGCAAGACACGAATGAAGAGGAAACCTGAAGGGAAAGCTACAGGGACACCAATGCTGAAGAAATTTTGGCACACAACTTAGAAAGTTTGGTCTGGAACTTATCCAGCATTAATTTATCTGTAGCTCAAGCCAGAGTTTTGAAAAAAGGATTATCTTTTATTCCAACACAGAAACAAGACTTCTCAGAGGTAATTCTGGACTTTAAAATGTATATCAGAAATGTTCTCTTGAAATTAGCTTTTAAAAATAAAAATGGTGAGCATGATGATAATGTATTTAAAAAAAAAAAGCACTTACATACCCAATTCACAACCCTTGATTACAGCTTTTGAAAAGCTTTGTTTAGATAATTTTTATAAATTGCATGATTCTGATTCTTTCCACAGTAGACATAGAGGGAAATTTAATTTAACTAAATCTGAATACCAAGCTATGAATAATTTACAGAATAACAATAAGTTAACTATTAGACCAGCTGATAAAGGTGGTCCTATTGCGTTGTTTGACGCACAAAGATATGATATTGACATGATTAGTATGCTTTCAGATGTTTTGTCTTTCGGCTTTTCCCCGGTAAGGGGTTGCCACAGCGGAACTCCGGTCCGCTAATGATTGGAAGTAGATTTTTACGAAATGCCGAGGTGCCAGCTCGACGCCCAACCTTCAATGAAGGCACTCCCATTTACGCACGCATGTCTTTCTAATGCTACCCAACCGTGTGGAGGACATGCAGACTCCATACTGAAGGCACTCCCAAGCCCAGCTGAGAATCGAACGGGAGAACCTCTTGCTGTGAGGTAACAACGCTACCACCACGGCATCCTTTTAGTATGCTTTCAGATAACTGTTTTTATTCTAAAATAACTTCTAAACAGGTTGAATTCATGACTAAGAAAGTTAATGTTTTTAAAGTATTATTTGATGATGGTTTGATTGACATACAGTTGTTTAGTTATTTGTCTGTTAAAGATGCTTTAGTACCTGTCATTCAAGGCCTGCCAAAATTACACAAGGACCCAGTACACCCTCCTTTACACCCTATTGTAGCAGGAAGAAACTGGTGTACGGAACCTGCTTCTATTTTTATTGAAAAACCGCTGAGACCTGCCTTAAACACATGTCCACATATTTTAAAGGATACTCAACATTTCTTAAGCAATTTATTTTTATTTATGAATACTTATGACAAACAAGGTAAATCGGGTAGTTTTCATTTAGTGACTTTAGATGTCACTTCTGTCTTCACACTTATTCGGAATAATGAAGGGCTTGCATATGTTAAACAATTTTTAGAGAGATTTAGTAACTTTGATACTAGAAAAACTGAGTTAATATGTGTACTATTGGATTGTTTTAAATAACAATGTGTTTGTTTTTGGCAATGACTTCTATTGGCAGAAACATGGCGTAGCTATGGGCACATCCTGTGCCAATAGCTACGCCAATGTAGCCATGGGAATCTGGGAAGAGCAGTTTGTTTTTAAGGGACCTTTCAGTAAGTATGTTATGTTTGCTATGAAAGCACTTATGCTTTTACAATTTCTACAATAAAACAGATTTAGTTTGGAGTTCTTTGGTCGTCCTTGGATCCTGTTTTACATTTATTATTCTGCATATGTTGCTCCCACAATTTCCAATTTTTTGCTATGTAATTTGCTCCTACTTTTTTCTAAAGATCTCACTTCGTTATTTTATCTCTGTTAGAATATCCAGTACTTAAATTACAGTTGGTTTAGACTTTGATTTCCATTTTGAAGTAATTGCTTTTTGGCAGCCACTAGAATTAAACTTAACAAGGCCTTACTCTGTCTAGGCAATTTAGAGCCTATTTCCCAGCTCAAAAAATAATTTTCTTGGTTACATCCATTTGCTCACCCAATATTTCTCATAGAGTACCGTGCAGGGGATTTGCAAAGTCTGCCAAGTCAATACATTCCCAAAATATATGTTCCCATTTATCTTTTTCTTCCTCATCACACCTACAACATTTGCCATCTACCTGCAGAAAAATTCTTTGGAGTCAGTTTGGGGTATAAAAATATTTAAGCAAACACTTCCAAGCAAACATGCTAAATATTCTGACTTAGTTGCATATTTGGGAGCTATACAAAAGTCCTTTGATTGTTTCCTTGTGAATTGCTTATCCAGTCCCCCTTCCCATTCTTTTCTAACTGTCCTTGATTGATTTCTTTTAGTTATTGTGCAATATTTTATATGCCCTACTAATTATCCCTTTTTAACAGCAGCTTCTGTTCTAGAGTCAACTAAAAACTCTACCACTGTGGGTCTTTTACTTAGGATTCCACTATCCCTTTTATCTTTGCTTGCACTGGGATATCAATCCCTGATAGGGAAGGCACTCTCTAGCCTGCAGTCCAAATGTCATCTTGACTTCTTCCCATTCTTTTACTTTTCCCTCTCTAGTTATTTGCTCCCAGTACCTTGTTTCCTTTGCTATTTTTCTCCAGGAAATTCCAGCCCTCTTTTGCATGTTCTCTGTACCCCTAATTGCAGTCAGCCCTACTGGCTAAATCTTCGTTCTCTATTCTCATGTTGGCTTATTTCTTAGAATAATTTTTGCTACTTTATTAATCTAATATTTGTATGGCTATTCTTTAAGGATATGCATCCAAAATCCCACTCTCTCCTTATTTCTTGAAGTCCCCCCCCTGCTTTATCATCATTCCTTTCCACTTTGAATTATATCATTCTGCTTATGTTATGTATATGAGCCTTAACTATGTAGCGCTAAAATATCACTTCCAATCAGATGATCCTAAACCAGCTTATTATGTTGAAAGGATCAGTTTATCCCAACTGACCCATGCCCTTTTCCCCTTTCAGATAAATTCCTTCAATTCTTTATTAATTGCTGTCCACAATTTCTCCCCAGCTGATAAAATGTGCCTGATGTGTATATAAAATGAAAGGAACTAAAAATATTTTCACTGCTTGTATCTTGTTATCCGTTTCCATAAATAAGAACTTCCATTTTATGTTTTTGTATTATCTTTTGTTTGGTCTCGTCCCCATATCCTTAGCTGATATAACAGAATCCTTTTTAATCCATACTCCTAAATACTTCATTTTATTTTGTCCCCATAAATATGGGTATTGCTGAACCAATACATGTGTGGGTACACGTTTACAGTTATAGCTTTTGCTGTATCTTCCCCAAAGATTTTATTTGTATTTTATATCCCCAAAAGACTTGAAACTGTCTTCAAATGTTTCACACCACCAAGATGTCCTTTTCTGGTTTTATCAGGTACAAAATAATATCATCTGCAAATAAAGCTAACTTTTCTTGATTACCATACCAATTATATCCTTGAATTTCTGAGTCCCGTATTTTTTTTGATAATGGCTCTAAATATAAAGCCAATAACAAAGTTGAAAAGAGGACATCCCTACCTGTTCCTCTAATCTTACTCAACTTGTCCGAGAGGAACCTCTCACTTTAATTTTTGCTTGATTCCTCATATATATCCTCCTGATTAAGCTTATTGCATCAGGGAGTGCATATGCTTCCATTGCCTTAATTATAAAATGCCAGCATACTCTGTCATAAATTTTGCCTTGTTATTTATCTTTTTCCAGAAGCCATGGTTTTCTAGATGCCCTGAAGTACATTTTAGAGTTTTAAACAACCTTTTCATCCTATAATTGCCTGAACAAAATTTTTGGCTAAGGAAAGAAATTAACCCCCGGATTTACTAAACTTCCGTGTAGGACTAATCCAGTCCTACACGGAAGCGGCAATTTGAGGAGGACGGCAGCGCGCCATGCATATTATTGAAGGTGCGCTGCCTGAACTCCTAATGCTACACGGACGAGTGCAGGGAGAGTGTCTGAGAGCAGAGCTCTCAGAATAAACATGCCCCTGCAAAGTAGAACAGAAGAATGTGTAAATAAATGAGCGAGACTGCTCATAAGTGTCCGCATATCCCCACAAACAGTCCCCATGTGTTCATCAGCAACAGTACAGGCAAATAAAACGAAGAAACCCTTTTATTTATTTTTTTAAAACCCTGACTACAGCTAACCGTAGGAGCGCGGGTTTACCCACCGTTTAGCTATGGTTAAAGCAACTGAAAAGACTGAAGAGGATAACAAGTAATATATATGTAAATGAAGCAGCACAGCAATAGTGTAGTGGTTAGAGCATCCGCCTAAGAGCAGGCATTCCCAGTTCGAATCCCACTGCAGCACATATCATTTTCCCTGTGACATCTGTATATGAACATAATTTTACATCTTTTTGCCATATAACCTACATAATAACATTTAAATGTGAACTGGAGTACCGCATGAAATGCACATGTGAAGTGTCAGTGTCATAATGAATAAGGCACTACTAAGCAGGTTTAACCACAACTAAGCAGTAGTAAGCATATATAAGCACTAGTAAGCGGATTTAAGTGTGTTTGCGCAGGGGTAAGCATTGCCTACACAGGTTAAGCAAAGTAGAAGCTAACTGAGTGTAAGAAACTGTAAGCGGAGGTTAGCAGTGCTTACTGTCGTGCAAACCTGCTTACAACTGCTTTAAAGTGCCTTACTCACTCTGGATCCAACAACCCATGTTCTGCCGAGCAACAAAATAAACTGCCTTTGCAAGGCTCAAACTCAGGACCCTGTACACTATAGTCACAGTAGTTAACCACTAAGCCATCATAGCAATAGATATGAATATGGTATCAGCAAACTAATCCTCACCACAGGAAAATCAAACCAAACGTGAAATGAATCTATGTACAGTGTGAAGTGGTATAACCTGCCACAGAACATAAATATGTGATCTGGAGTACTGCAGTAAGCATAGATTGGATGTGTTATTGTAATAAAGTGTAGAGGTCCCCAGGACCCCATACAGTGTATGTACACATGAATTACGGATCTCAGACACATATATAACCTGTAATGAAGAAGAAGTCATTGCCAAATGGCAAATATAGTGCTAATTAACTATTAAGCAATGCTAACCGCAGCACAGCTCAAGTTAGTAAGTGTAAGCAATGTGTAGGGGAGCCAATTCAATCTGCTTAGTGGTATACCTCTTTAAACAGTGCCAACCTTATGTAAGCAGGTGTGCCCATAGCTTAGCCTTTTCAAAACTGGCCAATCAAGGCAAAGTGCGGGAAAATGGCCGTATTTAAACCCCACAGGCGGGAATACGTCTCATAACTGGTTGTAGCTTCCTACTGCAGGCAGAATGGCTGGTGTGGGTGAAGGCACTCGATTCAGAGCCCAGCGCTGGAGCATCTAGGAGTCAAAAGTCATGGTATGGCTCCTGGTAAAACACCATGATCAGAGACTACTGCAGGGCCAGTACCAGGGCTTGCAGTACAAAACGGAGGCCTGGGACAGTCTCGCCCGTGACCTCACCAGTGCCACAGGTATCCCCCGGACTGGTGAGCATGTTGGGCACCATCTAGCTGACTTGAAGCGGCGGAGGGGTGATGTCCTGAAACAAGTGGATCCAGGAGTGTTGGCAGATGGCCAGTGCCCCAGTACTGAGTAAGTACACATTCTAAGTAATAAATAATTGCCTAGCTTGTGTATACTATGGATAGGTATGGCTAAATATCAATGCGTTTCTCTGATAGCTGCAGACAAGCGGGCTGTGAACCAGCAAGCCCATGATGCTTGGCTGCAAAGGCTGTGTCGCGAAGCAGGTTAGTAATCAGTCTGCATGTACTGTCATAACAAAGATGACAAGAGCCATAGAAAGTGTTGTACCAGTAGAAATAAATGTGTTAATAGTCTGTAAATAAAGGTATAACCCCTGGAGTGCTTCTGTTTACTCTTCTCTCATATGTTTGCGATCTGTCCCATAATATAAATAGTTTCATAGTTTCATAGTTTAGTACTAGGCTATCTGCCCTGGGGCATTTATAAGCCTAGCCATAGTGATGTGGCTTTCGCCACCCCATGTAATGGTACAAAAGTGTACAGAATAGATTTAGAATACTGTGCCTCTGTCTAGTAGTGACACAGTGAAGACCCCTTTACATAATAGAATTAGTTTACTGTGCCTCTGTCTAGTAGTGACACAGAGATGACCCCCGGGGTAAACCTACGATCTCCCATCCACTCGTCAAGATTTCTCTTGAAGAGAGTCAGTGAGGGGCTCTGCCTAACATGAACTGGGATTTTGTTCCAGAGTATGGGAAGCCTCTGAGTTATGAATCTGTCCCTCCAGCATGTCCTATTCATATTTGTGCTGAGGTTTAAATCTTTAGTTCTCGTGGTTCTGATGGATTTAGATTTTTTGAGGTGGAGCATGTCCATCAATTCCTGATTGGACATGGCCTTGTACGTCAGGCACAGATCACCTCTGAGTAGGCGGTATGCTACTGAATAGAGCTGGAGTTTCTTTAGTCTGACAGCATATGACATATGTTGGAGACCCTTGATCCTCTTGGTGAGGCACTTTTGAGGTCTCTCCAGCTGTTGCAAGTGCCGGGTGAGGTACATACCAAATGGGGCATTGTACTCAATCATGGGCCTGATAAGGGAGGAGTATAGGGGTACAATGACCTCCTTTGATCTGGATGTGAATCCCTTCATGATAAGGTGGGCAAGGTAGAAAGTCTTTCTAACCACTTTGGCAACGTGGGTGTCAAATGAGAGGTCACTATCGACTTGGAGCCCCAGGTCTCTGATTACTTTTTCCATACTCAGTAGGTTACTGTCTATGTGATAATTTGTGGGTACTTTGTTTTTCCCAAAGGGGGTGACTATACATTTTTTGGCATTTAGTTTAAGGTCATGACTCCGGCACCAGTTGTCCGTTTCAGTGAGGCTTTTCTGTAGGATGTATGTGTCAGCTGGTGTATCGACTATGGCGCCTAGTTTGCAGTCATCTGTGAACTTTGTCAGCCACAACCCTCCCATGTTTGCTTTCACATCTAAGAAATAAATGCCGAACAAGAGGGGTCCCAGGACAGAGCCCTACACCACTTGTGACTGGCCCAGCAATTTTGACTTTATAGGTTCTATCCTTTAGCCAGTTTGCAACCCAACTTGTGACATATGGATTTACATTTAAGCTGTTGAGCTTGTCTATGATGCCTGAGTGGGGTATTGTGTCGAAAGATTTAGCCAAGTCCAGGTAGGCTGTATGGACTGCTTTGCCCTCGTCAATGGCTCTAGTGACTGTTTCGAAAAAAGTCAACCAGGTTCAAAAGGCAGGATCTGCCCTTTACAAAGCCAAACTGGGTGGGATCAAGTGTCTGTAGGTCCCCAATGTCTCTGTTTATGAGTTCCATAATGATTCTTTCCATAGCTTTACAGACCAGGCTGGTTAAGCTTATGGGGCGGTAGTTACCAGGGTCTGTAGAGGTGCCTCCTTTGTGGAGTGGGACCACTGTTGCTGTACGCCAGTGTTCAGGTACATATCCTGTAGTAAGGATAAGGTTAAATAGCATTTTTATGTGCGGGTTTAGCTCCTCTTGGAGTTCATGTAGCACGCAACCCGGGATACCGTCAGGTTCCATGTGTTTTTAGCTTTGCTGAGGGCGGTTCTCACCTGGACATCTGAGATGACAGGGAGGTTACATTCAGCTGGGATAAGTATTTCTTCTTTTGGGGGTGAGGGAGGGGAGAAATTACATCTGAGATGACAGGGAGGTTACATTCAGCTGGGATAAGTATTTCTTCTTTTGGGGGTGAGGGAGGGGAGAAATTTGCATTGAACCTATCTGCCAGAATGTTGGCAATATCTGTGGGTTCAGTGTATTTTTTGTCAATGTGAACTAACTCTGAGCATATCTGAGGCTTTCCGCCCAGGTTTCTAACATAGCAGAAGAAGGCCTTGTGGTTATCTTTAGTGTCCATAGCGATTTTTCTCTCAAAGTTGGCCTTGGATGTTTTTATGAGAGAACGTAGCTTTCTACTAGTGCTGATCAGAGATGCCTTCTCTTTATGGGATTTTGCTCTGTCGTGCAGTAGCTTCTTTTGTTATACAATTTGTTTATGGCTGGGGTCCACCAGACAGGACGCCTGCCCTTGGTGGAGAGGGTCTTGGTTTTATTTGGGATTGCATGATCCATGCATTCTTGGAGATGTCCGTAGAAAGCATTTGTGAAGGATTCAGCATTGTGGGATGTGGTTTCCACTGGCCCGGTGGTCTTAAAGGATACCATCTCAGTCTTAAGAAGTGTAAAGTCAGCTTTTGAGAAGTTTTTCACTGTAGTCTTTTGTGTTGGGGGCGGAGGTGGGATATGTATATCCAGGGTGATTAGTTTGTGGTCAGATCTCACTAGTGAGGGGTATACTTCCGGTGTGGAGCACTTTGTCCCCGTGTTTGTGATGATCAGGTCTAGTATATTATCTCCACTTGTGGGAGAGGTGACTAGCTGTTCCATTGCATTTGAATTTATGAATTCCAGGAACCTTTGGGCTAGGGTGTTAGGGCTAGAATAATGCACCCAGTCTATGTTAGGGTAGTTGAAGTCTCCCAATATGATGGTGTTTGGTGAGACACTCATATCCTCCAATGTCTTCAGGAAGGCTGAATGGGGTTCCTGAGATTGGGAGAGTGGTCTGTAACATGCTACCAGTTGTATAGCAGTTTTGCCTACGGTTAGTTGCACCTGGATGGTACTGTTGTATCTTAAGCAGTGTCACCCACACCGTGGTTATGCAGATAAAATGGGTATGAAGTCCTGCATAACAATGTCGGAAGTGCCAAGAGGTCAGTCATATCGTACAAGTTAGGGAGACTTAGAAAACAGTCAAAAGCTTTACATCAATTCCCTGATAGCACAGTGTACTGTGATGTTAGCAATAATTTTTTTGTCACGCACAGCAGTTGTTTGACTCTTGGGAGTGCTACTAAGTTGTATGCATAATCATACCCCACAACTGTACAGACTGTGATACAATGTTCAGATTGAAAGTTATATGCATAATTACACCCAACAACTGTACAGAATTTGCTTGAATGTTCTAATTGTAAGTTGTATGCATATTTATACCCCACAACTGTTCCAATGTGTCCAGCATGTCCAGATAAATGGCCCATATCACCAGTTGGGTACCCTGTTCCCCTGAAAATTCATTGTGATGATCCAAGAAATGTAGGCAGCTGTCAATGACATATAACTGATAGTCAAACATGTACATAGTCAGAGAATGTATATGAAAACAAACCTGTCATTCTAGCACCTCACCCAAAATGTATGACAGCAATTCCCAAAATATGTTGCATTAACACCTGCAGTCTGTCACGCCTGTATTTAAGACACAGGTCACGTGTATATAATAATCTATAAACATACCAGTGTATAATATAAGGCCATTGTGTAGTGTAATAATACATATAAGGGAAAGCTCACTGCAGTGACTAAGAATTTTGTGAAAACTACAAGGATATATTAGTTGTTAATTGAACCCTTTCTCTCACCCCTACTATATGTGCATAATAATGCAATGACACTCCTCAACTGGTATGTGTACACTCCAAACTTTTTTGGGACATATGTCCTAATGGTTAATAAATATTCACATTTGTTTCTATGCATGTGCCATGTTAAAATACACCCATATTGGTGGCTTGTTGACATCAATGAAACCCGCATGCTCCTGTAATGGCCACTGTTGTTCCATATATGCATGTGTTCTGCTTGCTCTGCAACTGTGTTAAATCTGGTGTTTTGGTTTAATAGGAATGCATATGCATGCTATTATAACTAATCCTGAATGCTGTTGACTGTTACTAACCCATATCTGCCATAAACCTGCAACAAGACAGCTCATATGGGAAGGCCGGTCCCAGCGGACCCACCTGTCCCACCTCAGCTGGCCATGGCACTGGGCACCAGCACATCTGGGACCCAGCCTGGGACCTCCTCTTCTGTGGGCCCTGTGCCACCTTCGGGAGGAACTGCTGCAGGGGATGAGCTTCGTCCCCCCTTGGAGTGGGCTCGGAGGGGAACCTGTCACCCATCAACAGGTCTGGGTTGTGGTGCGTAGGGAGCTTAATCTGTAGTATCGAGAGCGACTATGCCAGCTTGAGGGTTGAGTGGCGCTATTAGAGAGTGAGCCTGCCTCTCCTACACAGCCCCCATCACAGCCACCTTCGGGGCCGTGAAAGTACAGTGGTGTCTGCCCATGGGTGCGGACCTCAGTCCCACTGTTTCCAGTTGGGGGCTCATGGGCTTTTGACTTCCAAACACCCCTCCTTGTCCAAGGTGTGTACCCCCCACATGTGTTATATACCGGCCCTGTATGCATCTTGTGTGTCTTGTCTGTTAACCTACCAAACCTCCCGCCCCAAATATACTTACTACCCCTCCCCAACATCCCACTCTCACCTGAAAAAAAAAAGCAATCTGTTCCCACAAAAACATCTCGCCCCATACACAGCTGTCCATTTTGCACACATGTCCACTGGACACACATAATCTGGTCTAATTGGCATCACAATGAATATATGTTGTCCTCACCCATCTCCTAGGGGTTTGAAGGTCCAAATGTACCTGCAAATATAGTGTATATGTACAGCTGTTGCTGTAGAAGAAATGGGCAGCTATGGACCTTTCATATGCCCTTCCTGCACATGCCTAGCTATTTTCCCTACTGTCTTTCCCTCTTTGTGCCCCATTTTTCACCACTTTCCTATCAACCCCTTTTTCTTTTCTTTTAAAGGAATTAGCGCAGTGCCTACACAGCTTGAGAAATCTGAAGCTGACTGAAAGAAAACCTAAGTGGAGGTTGGCAGTGCTTACCATCGCGCAAACCTGCTTACAACTGCTCATAACTGCCTTACTCACACTGTATCCGACAGCCCTTGTTGTGCCTAGCAACAAAATAAGCAGCCTCTGATAGGCTCAAACCCTGGACCCTGCACACCATAGCCAAAGTGATTTACCAGTAAGCCATCTCAGATATACATATCCGTGATGTATTCACAAACATATCATCCAGCCCAGTCATTCAACAGTACAGAAAATGTATTCCAACATGTAGATGTATGTGTGTGAGTAAATATCTTAATGTCTAAATGGTTACAACATATTAATATATATATATATATATATATATATATATATATATATATATATATATATATATATATATATATATATATATAAACATATATATATATATATATATATATATATATATATATATGAACATATAAACATGCAAATGCCTACATCTGTAGCTATATATGTCCACATCTACATGTCTAAATATATACGGCAGTTTATAAATATATGTCAGCAGATATATATACATATATATATATATATATATATATATATATATATATATATATATATACATAGCTGTAGATAATGGGGAAATAAAACATATATGTCCTTATGCAACATTAATGGGGTTGAGAGGCCCCACATAATATACATCTGGTATGAATAGGTATACCCCCCAGCCAAGTACGACCCCCCCCCCCGTAATACAGTACCAGGTGTTGCAGATCCCATAACCAGGACCAGACACAACATGGCCATCCCTATGGTACATATACACAGACACATATATGCAGATACAGGTGTATATATAGATATATATATATATATATATATATATATATCTACACATACACAGAGATTTGTACAGTAATATACATATGTAGTACGTGCACACAAAATGGAGCAGCCAGTATTCCTACAGTCACCACCTTACCAACTGGAAACTGTATGAGCCACCCATACGAATGACATTCATAGCCTGCAACATATACCCACAGACGTATCAAAGGGTATAACACCACACACAGGTGTGCATAAATGCACGTGAAAGCTTTATTTGTGTACTATGACAGTTGTATATGCCATGTCATATAGCTGTTTAGACACTGATATTCATATGAACAGTGTAATGCAACTGTGAAACAGTTATACTAAGACAGTAGTCTGGAAAAGTTGACATATGTTGCTGCCCAGGTCGAGGCCTACAAGTAGTACATTAGTAATGACAGACCGGGCCACAGCATATCAGACAATCAACAGTACGTAATGCAGACGTATAGGTCAACAGCCTCTATCAGCACTCTGTACACAATCCCTATGGGGGACAGACCACAGATGACAGAATGGGATGTAGCTGTTACATAACAAGGCATACATGACACCATCACAATCACACTGACAAATAGAACATCCCGTATGGCAGGAGGCAGTAGGCCTGCATTTACCCAAGGTGGATTGTATGGTAAAGTACATCCAGAGACCTTAAGGCATCATGTTAAGTTGTCTATCTCGCCTTCATTCTTGCTGGATGGGTTCGGAGCCAACCTCGGCTCCGACTCGGCCACTCTAAAAGCTCGAGAGTTGGTTCCACCAGCTCGAGGCTCCCCTTATATCCCACAATGCTAGGCGTGAGTTACCCCAGATCTCGTTTGCCGCTACAGCGATCGAGGTGTTGGTTTTTCTACCGGCTTGTTGGTAAGTGTATTTTTGTAAAATTAGAATACTTAAACCCCTATATTTTTTAAGTTTAACTGCTTTTCCCTTAGTTTAGTGGATTTCTACCCCTGTTTTTCAGAAAATCCCGTTTTTTTCCCACAAGAACTTTAAAGTTCTCTCTCGGGCCTTCTGGCCTTTCCCCATTCCCTAGTGGTGTGTGTGTGTTGCTCTTAATTAAAACTTTTAGTTAATTGTTTTATTTTTGAGTTTTAAAATAAGATTAGTGTAATCAGTGTGTCTGACTGAGTGTGTGTGGTTACACTTTCTTGTCTAGGATGTCTAAAGACACAAAGGTCTCAGGCTTCAAGAAGTGTGATGCGTGCTGTCAGAAAATGTCTCTGACAGACGGTCACACTTCTTGTGTCTACTGCCTGGGGCCTTTGCACCTGCAGGACTCCTGTGCTGTATGCCACGGCTTCAGCCCCAGGGTCCTGCAGGAAAGAAAGAACAAGTTGATCCTAAGGGTCTACTTAAGCCTGAGGATTCCCTTTCTGTCTCTGGGAAGCCCTCCAAGGCTTCTAGGTCCTCGGCTCCAGCTACTGAGCCGAGACCTAAAGCTACAAAACCTATGTCTGCATCGGCTCCGGCTGGAGCCGATGAGTCTACAGCTTCTGTGGTTCCTCGGCTCGGCTGGAGCCGAGGTAGTAAATTTCCCTTGTCGGCTCCGACCAGACCTTCGGAGCCGACATCTAGGAAGAGATCTAGGTCACCATCCCTTGGCTCCGTTCATTCGGCTCCAGCATCTCCTCTGCTGTCTGAACGGAGCCATAAATCTCACTCCTCTAGGTCATCGAGGCTGTCGGATCATGACCTTCAGAGGGTAGTGAGTCGACTTCTTAAGTCCGAGGCACTGGCCCAAATGCTTCAGAGCCCGACTCATCAGTCGATGCCTGCCCTGTCCATCAATATGTTCCTCCTCCGACTCCGTTGAGCTCGGAGCCGGGCGTTGAACCAATACTGTGGTAGCGCCGGAGCCGATACAGATGTCTTCGGCTCCGTCGCCGGCTCCGATTTCTTCTTCGAAGAATCTCGGCCGAACTTCCCTCGTCGGCTCCGAGGGTGAGTGGCATCGGACCCTTGTCTGACCCCGCTCTTCCTCGGAGCTTCGGCTGGTGAGTTCGGCTCCGACATCGGCCTCGGAGCCATCACTGTCGGTGCCGAGGAGGTTCTCAGCTCGGAGCGGGGACCTCTGGCTTTGCCTGACAGGGGTGCGAGGTCATGCGGAGTGTGTTAGAGCCTGGCTCTACTCCACAGTCGGCTCCGTCCGCCTCCCTCACGGTGCCTCAGGTCAAGTCGACTCACTCCCTCATCCCGGACCGCAGAGAGCCAGCTCCTCAGGAACCCCTGTGGGATTTCATCCTCTTCCGAGGCCTCTCCTGATTTGGCAGAAGAGCCCCTCGGAAGAGGAAGTGTAAGAGGAAACACATTGACTCACCTGAGTCCATCACATCTGACACAGATTTAGATGATTCCGAGGGTTCCCCCGTTCCCCTTCTGAAGATGTCTCTTTTGCAGACATTCTCGAAATCCTCAAACAGAGGGGAAATTGGCCAGCCCTCAACCCTTCGAGGATGAATCTGTGTACCTTGAGGCGTTTGGCTCTCGTCCTTCCACCTCCTGGGTGTCTCCCCTTGACCCCTCATGCAGGTGGTAGCTAAAAGGCATGGACGGCTCCTGATTCAGTGGACCCCACTCCCAGGAGACCCTCAAAATTCATAACGGCACCAGCAGACAAACAGTTCTTGACAAAAGGAGTCTCTGTGGATGCTATGGTGGTAGCTGCTGCCACTAAGAAGGAACTAGCTGATCCTTCAGTACCTGTCCATCCACCTAACAAGGAATCTAGGTCCATGGACAGGTACGGAAGCGGATGTTCTCATCAGCGACATTTGCTATGCGTCGCTGAACTACCTGTGCCATTTTACTGCCTTCAAAGGGACTTGATTCAAGAAGCGAGTGACATGTTGAAGGACCCTACAGCTGCGGGTTTTCAAGATAAGATGAACACTCAGCTGGCTACCCTTAACTCCATGGCCAACTCCTCCATGCGCCTCCTTTCTTATGCGGCTGATGGAGCGAGTAGGGCCGCAGGGACAGGTGTGGCCTTACGTAGGCATGCCTGGATGCGGCTATGCAATTTTGCGGACCCTTCAAGACGTCTTTCACTAATTCCCGTTTGATGGATCATCTCTCTTTGGTCCTCAAGTGAAAGAAACCTTGACTAGGTGCGAGACAGATGGCAAGACTCTTTCTGCCGCCGGAGTCCGTTTTCTACTCCTTCTAGGCCTTACCCCAAAGGCCAGAAAAGTGGGAAAATGTGGTTCCGTAAACAATCTCAAGGGACTTCGCCTGACGCACAAAGTCGTTTCCCCGCCAGAGGCAGAGGCGGGAATAACAATGGTAGACGTCGCCCTCAAGGCAGGGGGGCTCCGCAGAACCAGGGCAATCGAGAAGCCTTCTCTGATAAGCCCTTTCAGCATCCCTGAGGTGTTGCCCGACTGCCCACCTTCGGAGGCAGTCGGGGGAAGATTGTCACTGTACCCAGAAGCCTGGCTATCCCTGACTCAAGACAAATGGGTACAGTCCATCATTTCCGAAGGCTATTCTATCCCCTTTCTTTGCATTCCGAACCAATCAAAAAAATCCCTTCCAGATGTTCCACCCACTCAAAGGGATCTAGCGGTTTTGGAAATTTCAAAGCTGCTTGCAAAAAGAGCAATTCAACCAGTTCCAGCAGACCAGCAAGGATCCGGAATCTACTCAAGGTTCTTTTTAGTTCCAAAGAAAACAGGGGACTGGAGACCAATTTTGGATCTCAGTATCTTGAACAGATCAGTCAAGAAAACAAGATTTCGGATGGTCACGCTGCAGTCCATTCTTCCCCTATTGGGAAAAGGAAACTGGATGTGCTCTATAGACCTTCAGGATGCGTACTATCACATAAAAATGAACAGACGCTCCAGAAGATTCCTCCGCTTCAGGCTGGGAACCAGTCATTTTCAATTCAGGGCCCTGCCCTTTGGTCTCACCACTGCCCCGGTGTTTACCAAATGCATGGCAGTGGTAGCTTCTCACCTGAGATGACAAGGATTCCAGGTGTTTCCATATTTGGACGACTGGCTCCTCACAGCTCCCACCAAGCATCTCCTTCTGATGGCCAGGGATTACACCTTTCGCATTTGTCAAAAGTTAGGCATTTCAATAAATTGTGAAAAGTCTGTTTTGTCGCCTTGTCGTACTATTACCTTCATAGGCGCAAATCTAGACACAGTAGACATGTCTGCGAGACTAACAGATCAGAGAATAACAGACATACACAAACTGGTCTCACTCCTTTTCAACAACAACAGAATCAAAGCCAGGTTAGTGCTGAAAGTGTTGGGAATTATGGCGGCCATACCTCTGCTTCCATTAGCCAGATTCCACATGCGAATCCTTCAATGGATGCTCTTTACACAATGGTCATACCAGCAACTTCCAATGTCCCACACCATTATGATCACGCAGGCGCAGAAATCATCTCATGTGGTGGAGGTCTTCCCTCAGCTCTTGTTGGGAAGACCCTTTGTTCCACCCCCTCCAGTTGCTACTCTGACAACGGACGCCTCCCTGATCGGGTGGGGGGGGGCATTATCAGGGCAGGACGGTCCAGGGCACATGGCAACCAAACGAATGCCACTTGCACATAAATGTTCTGGAGATGAGTGCAGTGCTTTTAGCGTTGCAAGCCCTTCAAGACTCTCTTCCCTTGGGAACGATTGCAATCCAGACAGACAATATGTCTGTAGTGTGGTACATCAACAAACAAGGCGGAACCAGGTCCTACCCCCTGTGTCGAGAAGCACTCAGATTGTGGCAATGGGCGATTTCTTCTCAGCGTTTTCTGATAGCAACGCACATCCCCGGGAAGTCCAATCAAATCGCGGACAAGTTGAGCAGAGCTATCCTCATGCCTCACGAGTGGTCTCTGAAAGACTCTGTTGTGAGAGAAATTTTCCTCAAGTGGGGTCAGCCTTGCTGCGATCTTTTTGCTACTCCCCAAAACAGCAAGTGCAGAGATTATTTCACTCTATTCTTTTTACCAGGCCAACCCAGCAGAGACGCTCTAGTCCAAGTTTGGCCCCGGGGACTTCTGTATGCATTTCCTCCCTTCCCACTAATCTCTCAAGTGATACAGAAAGCTATCGCTCAGAAGGCCTCATTGATCCTCATTGCTCCTTACTGGCCTCGACAGGTGTGGTTCCCCTTTCTACATCAATTTCTGTTGGAGCGACCTTGGCATCTGGACCTAGTTCCAGATCTTTTGATCCATCAGTCGGGTCAGTTACATCGCTCCCTCCCCTCTCTGAACCTCACTGCTTGGTTCCTCCAGTTCCAACCTTAGCCAGGCTTCCTCAATTATCTCACTCCGTTCGAGATATTTTGATAGCTTCCCATAAATCTTCCACTGGTAAGATTTATTTGAGTAAGTGGAAACGCTTCACATATTGGGCTCAAGGAAGGGACATAGATCCTTTCACTGCTTCCATCCAAATAGTCCTTGATTTTCTAGCTGAACTCTTCCATGCAGGTTCATCTCCCTCTACTCTTAAAGTTCAATTGGCAGCTATTTCTAACTTTCATGTGGGTATTTCTGAGTCTGCCTTAATGTCCCACAAGCTTTGCAAAGCCTTTTGAAAGGAGTTTTTCTTCTCAGACCTCCTATAAGAAATCCTCCTTCTCCTTGGGACCTAAATTTAGTTCTTACTTCTTTGATTCTTCCCCTTTCGAACCTGCAGCCTCCTGTTCTTTAAAATTGCTATCATGGAAGACTCTCTTTCTGGTAGCTATTACTTCAGCTAGAAGAGTTTCAGAACTTCAAGCACTCAGCTGTCGACCTCCTTATCTATTGTTTCATAAGGACAGGGTATCCACGAATGAACCCGTCCTTTTTGCCTAAGGTAGTCTCGACGTCAAATCTAAATCAAAGCATTGACCTCCCTGTCTTTTTTCCAGAATATTCCAATAGGTCTGAACAAAAATTACACTGGCTAGATGTTCATCGTCAGTTGAGGTACTATTTGGATAGAACAAAACAATTCAGAAAATCTGACCAGCTGTTTGTCTCCTATGCAGAAGGCAGAAAGGGACTTTCAGTTTCAAAGGTATCATTATCTAGATGGCTAACATCTCTGATTTCCCTTGTATATGAAATTAGACACCAAAAGCTGCCTAATAAACCTAAGGCCCATTCCACCAGAGCTTTGGCTACTTCTTTAGCCTTCCAAGACAGACTGCCTATTGACACCATTTGTGCAGCGGCTACTTGGGCTACTCCTCACACTTTCATTTCTCATTATAAGTTGGATTTAGCTTCTAGGCATAGAGCTAACTTTGGTTCCACTGTTCTCAGGAGTCTGTTCCGTTAGGCCACCCGGGACAAGGTGCTAGGGATGCGGTCCCATCCAGCAAGAATGAAGGCGAGATAGACAACTTAACATATAGAAGTTATGTTCTTACCATAACGTTCCATGTTAGTTGTCTTCTTCTCGCCTTCTTCTTGCGTCCCACCCTCCTGCCCCCTGGCCTGGACAGACCTAGAGGAGTTGTGATTGTGACCTCTCTTTCTACCACCTCTTTTATTAGGCATATGCTGTTGTGCATATTTCCTGGATGAGGATATAGGTCACCCTTCTTTCTTCCTGGTTAGAGGTGGACTTTGTTTATAGTTATTCTCATACTATTATAAGCTGGGGTTAGCTTACAAACGAGATCTGAGGTAACTCATGCCTAGCATTGTGGGATATAAGGGGAGCCTCAAGCCGGTGGAACCAACTCTCGAGCTTTTAGAGTGGCAGTGGGCGAGGTCGGCTCCGAACCCATCCAGCAAGAAGAAGGCGAGAAGAAGACAACTAACATGGAACGTTATGGTAAGAACATAACTTCTATTTATCCCAGATACCCACACATGTTGTAACAGTCTAGGTTTGTCATGGTGCACCCCCCCTACACTCACTAATACTGGGCCATATATGACTGTTACATACACTGGCCTCTGGAGTGCATTAGGGCACACATGTATTGTGTAGGTAAAACCCTCACATATATGGCCCAACCCCCCAGTATGTGTGGGGGACACAACAGCAGTGGAGTGATGGCAGGAATGACAGCATGACATACACACAGCCCATTACATAACCCCTGACAGCATGTCATATGTGCAAAGCTTGGTATGTAGGTGGAGGACAGAGGCTGGAATACAGGCACATATGTGTAAAACTGTTGTCATACAGTAAGCAAGGTATGTATATGTGTACATATCTATAGGGATATATGTATACTTATTTATACATATATGTTCACCATATGTCCAGCACATGGAGTGGAGCCCTACCTCAGCCCCAATAGTCCCAGCCTCTCAGTGCAAGGGGATGTCATGTATGTAGTGCAGGTATATTTGTAGACTATTGCAACTGTAATAGGGATTGTCTTCACAGAAATGGTGCCTGTGGGAGGCCACATCTGCTGTTAACATATGCACCATTGGCTACTTACAGAAATCCTAAGGTCATTGTATTACAGTACCACTGCTAGCACAGTAACACCCATGTCGACTACAGCTGCGATGTGGCCAATATATGTGGACAGTCTGGCACACATGAGTCAGTCCAGGGATATACACAGAACCCCTTCATGCAAGACATGTTGACCAGGCCTGTCAATGTCGATGTTAACAGCCATGTAGATGGGTATAACACATATATACTGGTATACATTTGCCCCCATAGGTTATGCATTCATACACCCCTGTCTGTCCTGACACATAATAACCTCTGGTACAGAGGTGCCATGGTAACATACTATCCAATAGTGACATACATCTGAACAGCATCCCACTGCTTTGTCTGACATACATGACTATTATGGTGGCCAGGCAGCAGTACATCTGGCAAGTATCTGGACATGACATCTCACTGGATAAGTACAGTAAGCTGCTAGGCATGTAACAAAGCACAGTGCAGGCTACAGGCAGACTGACCCAACACTGGGCTACATCTTCTATGTGGGAATACACATGTATCTGCATAGATAGCAGGCTCTACAGGCATGTCACATCACAGAGTAACAGACACCTGTGTGAAAGTGCATAACCACAACCAATTGGAACACAGCCACATATGGTAAACTAGCGTACTATTACAGTATATGGACTATCTGATGTACACCATCCTCATATGGTCCACTCACACAACAACCCTACATATACTGGACCACTACACAATGTGGGCCGATGGCTGTTTGTGGTTTGGAACATGTCTGTGTCTTCCCTACAAACATGTAAGCTGATAGGGTGACATACAGTGTAGCCGCATTTAACATCAGATAGAATAGGACCAAGAACAATGACAGCTACCACAGTCTCTACACAGGCCAAGGTACATATGCACTATACACACACTGTCTACAATTACCAGACTTACACTTACCTCAGTACTGTACACACAACCACAGAATGCCCAGGCTGTGTCCTCAAATATAACCCCAACTATACATAACATATGTAGCAGTCAGATATCTCACTGGCTTATCAGATATTCTGTCACAGAATATGGTGTACAGAACATATGCACCCCCTACTTAATTACATATGTACAAAGGTTGACAGGGTTTTGGCTGGAGGCACCAACACAGGCCCAATATTGACATGTCGCTGTGATGACCTCATACATTTCCTGTCGTAACAGGGTTTGATGCAACATATGTCCTGTGAGGGATATGACATTAGTAACTCTCCTGGCTGTCACCATCTACTGACTGCAGTCCTCACACTACCTTCTGCAGTTGAGAGATAGGTGCTCTGTGGGTAACACAAGGAACTCAAGGCACCACACACTGCCCAGTCTGCAGATGACTCTATAGATGGGGATTCCTCATAAACATAGCACTGACATGACAAGTATTAAAACATGTAGGACAGCCATATCCACACACACCCTGTTAAACCAATAGTACCCCAACTGCAGTATAGCAGCACTTGCAGACTGTAGTCCGGACAGGCACATCCCCCTCCTGTGTGCTGGCCTGTTTCCACAGTGTATGTTGTCAGAGTTAAGTCCCCAATCCATCTGTGATGCTGTTTGCAAAACAACAAATCTAGTTCCTACTCACAGTGAATGAACCACCTCCACACAGGACACGAATGACAAGCATCAACACATTAAGACACACACATGCACACACCTGTCACATCTGAGATTAGAACCCCTACCTAACTAGTTATTACACTACAGCATCATGCCATTACAGAATGTGCCACAGAGATTACTGGAGTACTCTTTCCCCAAAACTTTATTTCACAGTGAGTGACATCAGCAGGACTGCCAAAGTAGAGCAAATTAATTATAGTGAGTGTGACTAGCCAAACATGCATTGCTCTTTACACAGGCACAGGAACAGACACAAAAGCATGTGTGGAATAGAACCCCTACCAGAGTTCCATATCACAGTACAGCATTACGGTGTTATAGCATGCACCACAGAGATTGCCGGAGTACTCTTTCCCCATAGGTGTACTTCACAGTGATTGACATCAGCAGGTTTGCCAAAGTAGGGCATTTGAATTGTATTGAGTGTGACTAACCTAAATTGTCCTCATCAGTCTGTATGCATTCACTGCTGTTCTGGGCAGAACAAAAATAACCTGTCTTTGCAGGTCATTAACCCAGGACCCTGTACACTATAGTCACAGTAATTAACCACTAAGCCATCACAACAGTACATGGCACTGTGGTTCCACCAAAGGAATTCCACCATAGCCTAATCAAACTGAACATGTGAAAGGAATGTATATACAGTTTTCTGTAAAACGTAAAAGACCTCTCCAAGGCCAACTTCATGCTACTCAAGGCAGAAGTGACAATGTTTGTGTTACCCATGGAGACAGGAGCTGACAGTTCAACTGATGAATCTTCCACTAAGGCACTGTATGAGCACAGCCACTTGTGCATGATTCCTGACATCCCACATAGAACCACAATGCTCACCTCCCATACAATCAAGCCAGTCTGGTGGTTTCCTGCAATTAACAGAGTATACAACAGAAGATAGACACTGTTGAAGAAAAAAGGATAATCCAAGGATGTAAACAACTCCCTTACCAACCCCAGTAAGATGTTGAGATCCCTCATGGAGTCCTCCAAACTGATTATGTAACTAATATTGCCACAGATTCCACGGAAAACCACACAACATTCTATAGTTATGTCCAAATTCTAACTGGCAATGCTCAGAAGTGCTCCGAGCTGCAACAGAATGACATTACATAGACTGCTCCCACGGAATGTGCGAATATTCTGGCAGATTAATTTAATGCCACATTCACCCTCTCACACCCCCAGAAGGGTTCATGTCAATACGTAAAGGGTTCCATTGCCCAGTAATCACTGCCACACAGGCAGACAATGCACTACCCACAACTAAGAATACAGCATCCATGGGACAAGATGACATCCTGGGCTCTGTACTACATGAACTGCAAAATGGAATGGCAACTCACCTAACTATCATGTGTAATCATAGCCTCACATCAGGCCTGGTGCCCACGGAGTGGCGCACAGCTGCAGTTATCCCACTCCTCAAGGGGGGATCCACCTGTTATCCTTGGAACTACCGTCACATCAGTCTGAAGTGCCTGATCTGTATGGTCATGGAATGCATTATCAGGGATGTTTGAATGCAGAGATTGGCAACCCTCAAACACGGGACCCCACACAGATTGGGCTCATGGAGGCCCAGTCTTGTCTCCTGAAACTGATTGACTCAGTCTGCATAGCTGATGAAGAGAGTAAGGCAGTCCACAAAGCCTATGTGGACCTCGCCACGCCCTTCAACACCATCCACCAGTCTGGAAACATAGATTAACATACTAATCTGGCCATACATCCCTATGCTACTTGCTGCTTTGCCACATGGCTTACTGACAGAACCCAAACTGTAGGTGTAACTGACTCCAACTCCATCCCCAGAAAAGTGACTAGTGGAGTACCTCAGGGTTCAGTCCTGGGACCACTGTTGTTTGGCATCTACATCTCTGAAGTACAGGCCAACAGTACGGGACTCTGGCTAACAAAGGTAACATATGACTGCAATATGGGGGTCATTATGAGCCTGACTGTACTGCATGATATGTTACTGATACCAGCCTGACATCATACAGGTGGGATGGAGTACTGTTAACATCTTGTGCCCTTGCTGTGTAAGGTCCTGGTTATGGGATCTGCAACAGTTGGTAGTGTATTGCAGGGCAGACGTGTTTGGCTGTGGGGGGAATACCTATTTGTGCATGACGTATGTTGTTTGTGCCTGTCAACCCCATTAATGGAGCATGTGGACATGTATGTTTCTGCTATATTCCCACTATGCGTTTTCATCGACACAAGTAGAGTGAACAGGCAAAATAGTGAAGCGGCTGTTCAGCAAATTCTTTCCCTGGAAAAGAAGTCGCTTGACCGCTTTGTTGTTTTGCCTTGTTCTGAACTGTAGTGTGGTCCCTTGTCTGGTATAGCTCCCGAGCATGATTGTGCAGCAGCTACTGACCTTAGGGTTAGGGTGCGGGTTAAGGTAAGTGCATATGTATGAAAGTGTTTACTGTTTTATATTTTGTGTTAAATGTATGGTTGAGTTACGTGTGTATGTCTTTTCAGTTGTTTACTTTTGTTTTGGGGGGTAGAATTAGGGTTAAGGTAAGTGTGTATGTGTTTGGAGCTGTTTATGTAAATGTGCGAGAGTTACTGACCTTAGGGTTAGGGTGCGGGTTAAGGTAAGTGCATATGGTTTAAAATGTTTACTGGTTTTTTTTTCGTTAAATGTATGTTTGGGTTATGTGCATATGTGCATTTAGTGGTTTACTGGTTTTTGGGGGGGGGTATAATTAGGATTGGGTATGTGTGTATGTGTTTGGAAGTGTGCAATGTGTTTTTTGTTGCAGGGGTTGGAACAGCGATTTCTTTCCCTAGGAACAAAATCGCTGTTCTTTGGATTCGACATTTTCAGCTTTCGCTGAAAATGTGTCGATGTAACATCATTCACTGTTTTAAGCATTTGATGTTGCAATATAGACCCTCCGTCTATACATATATAGCTATATATATCTGCTTACATATATATATTTGTGTGTGTGTGTGTTTGTATATATATATATATATATATATATATATATATATATATATATGTGTGTGTGTGTTTGTATATATATATATATATATATATATATATATATATATTTACTTACGTATATCAATATGTTGTATCTGTTTAGACAATATATTTTCACACACACATACATCTACATGTTGGAATACATTCTCTGTACTGTTGTCTGACTGAGCTGGATGATATGTTTGTGAATACAGCAGGGTTATGTATATCTGAGATGGCTTAGAGGTAAATCACTTGGGCTATGGTGTGCATGGTCCTGGGTTCGAGCCTAGCAGAGTTTGTTTATTTTGTTGCTAGGCAGAACAAGGGCAATGGATACAGAGTGATTAAGGCACTTTAAAGCAGTTGTACATGGGTCTGCGCGGAGGTAAGCACTGCTAAAGTCTAGTTACAGTTTCTTATACTCAGCTGCTGAATTGCTTAACCTGTGTAGGCATTGCTTAACTCCACGCAAACCCGCACAAACCTGCTTACAACTGCTTTAAAATGCCTTAATCACTGTGCATCCAGTGGGCCGTGTTCTGCCCAGCAACAAAATAAACAGCTCTTGCAGGGCTCTAACCGAATACCCTGCACACCATAGACAAAGGGATTCACCACTAAGCCATGACAGATACAAAGATATTTGATGTTTGCAGAAACATATCATCCACTCCAGTCTTGCAACAGTACAGAGAATGTATACTAACATCTAGATGTAAGTGCGTGTACCTATATCAATATCTAAACAGATAAAACATATCTAGATATGTAGATATATATATATATTAATTTCTAAAACTATATACACATATATCAATATATGCACATATATACATACATATGCCTACATTGACACACATATGTGTCTACACCTATATGTCTACATATACACAGCACTTTACATATGTGTACGCAGATATATATCCATGTAGGTGTATACAGACATAGTTATATATATATATATATATATATATATTAGCAGATGTGTACATCTATATAGGTATATATGGCCATACATTTGTAGATAGCAGTGGCAGATTAACAAATACACATATGTCCACATGCACCATTAATCGGGTGGAGAGGCCCCACACACTATACGAATGGGCATCCCCCACAGCCAAACAAGTGGCTGGCTTGATGTCACAGGTATGGGTATGGCTTTGCACCCCAGCCTCTCAGCTAATTTACATCTGTTATCCCCGTATGGTTGACATTGTGATGTATAGTAGGGCCACCATAAAAGAATTAAGCAAACCCCCTCCACATTGCTCGCAGGTGTCACACACTCACAACCACCTCTACACAGGATATGACTTACAAACACACACACACACACACACACACACACGCCTGTTATGCCTGGGAGTTGAACACCTACCTAACTAGTTTATTACACTGCAACACTACGCAGGTATAGTATGCACCATGGACATTACTGGAATACTTTTTCCCCAGAGGTGTATTTCACACTGAATGACATCAGCAGGATTACCAAAGAAGGCCATTTCAACTGTACTGTGAGTGACTAGCCTAAAATGCATTGCTCCCTACACAGACAGTGAAACACACACAAAACATCCACAACTGACATGTGAGTATAAAGCCCCTGACCAAGATCTATATCACACTATAGCATGGAGCTGTTGTAGGTCACACCACAGGGTTTACTGGAGAAGTCCTTCCCCAAAGGTATATTTCACAATGAATGACATTAGCAGGATTGCCAAAGTAAGGCATTTGAAATGTACTGTGAGCGAGTAGCCTGTAATGCATTCCTCCATGCACAGACATTGGAATACACACAAAACATCCAGAACTGCCATGGGTGGAGATGGAACCCTACCACAGTTCTACATCACACTACAGCTGTACACAGTTACAGGACACGCTACATAGATTACTGTGCTACAACCTTTCCAGAGGTGTATTTCTAGGTGGGTGACATCAGCAGCCTTGCCAAAGATGAGTATATGAATTCTAAGGAGTGTGAGTACCTTAAAAAGCATTGTTCTCTACTCAGTCTAAGACAGACAGAGACAAACACACACACACACACACACACACACACACACGCACACGCACATACACACACACACACACACACACACACACACACACACACACACACACACACACACACACACACATACACACACACACACACACACACACACACACACACACACACACACACACACACACACACACACACACACACACAGTTGCCAAGACTGGGGTTGGAACATCTACTTAACCACTTTATCACACTATAGCAGTACACAGTTACAGGACGCGCTATGGGGATTACTGGGTTATAACTTTCCCAGAGGTGTATTTCTAGGTGAGTGACATGAGCAGCCTTGCCAAAGTTGAGTATATGAGTTGTATGGAGTGTGAGTAGCCTAAAAAGCATTGCTCTCTACTCAGTCAGAAACACACACAGTCACACACAAACACAGTTGCCAAGTCTGGGGTTAGAACACCTACCTAATTATTTTATCCCATGACAGCTGTACGCAGTTACAGAACACGCTACAGGGATTACTAGGCTATTACTTTCCCAGAGTTGTATTTCCAGGTGAGTGACATCAGCAGCTTTGCCAGAGTTGAGTATATGAATTGTACGGAGTGTGAGTGGCCTAAAAAGCATTGCTCTCTACTCAGTCAGAAGCAAACACACACACACACACACACACACACACACACACACACACACACACACACACACACACACACACACACACACACACACACACACACACACACACACACACAGTTGCCAAGACTGGGGTTGGAACATCTACTTAACCACTTTATCACACTATAGCAGTACACAGTTACAGGACGCGCTATGGGGATTACTGGATTATGACTTTCCCAGAGGTGTATTTCTAGGTGAGTGACATGAGCAGCCTTGCCAAAGTTGAGTATATGAGTTGTATGGAGTGTGAGTAGCCTAAAAAGCATTGCTCTCTACTCAGTCAGAAACGCACACAGTCACACACACACACAGTTGCCAAGTCTGGGGTTAGAACACCTACCTAACTACTTTATCACACAACAGCTGTACGCAGTTACAGGACGCGCTACAGGGATTACTAGGCTATTATTTTCCCAGAGTTGTATTTCCAGCATTGCTGTCTACTCAGTCAGACACACACACACACACACACACACACACACACACACACACACACACACACACACACACACACACACACACACACACACACCAAATCTTGGGTTAGAACTACTTTATCACACTACAGCAGTACGCAGTTACAGGATGTGCTACGGAGATTACTGGGCTATGATATTCCCAGAGGTGTATTGCTAGGTCAGTGACATCAACAGCCTTGCCAAAGGTGAGTATATGAATTCTATGGAGTGTGAGTAGCCTAAACAGCATTTCTCTCTACACAGAGACAGAGAGACACGCACACAAACACACACTCACACAGTTGCCAAGTCTGGGGTTAGAACTACTACCTAACTAGTTTATCACTACAGCAGTAGACAGTTATGGGACGCGCCATGGGGATTACTGAGCTACAGCACTCCTAGCGGTGTATTTCACATTGGATGAACTCAGCAGGCTTGTCATGATACTGCTATGGGGAGGGCGGTGTGTGCATGGGCCATAACCCATTCATGTAGGGGTTGTCATGCCACATGCAGGCACACACGGGGTCATATGCCACAGGTACGTGTATACAGCTACTAGGTGACTACTTCCTTTTACAGTCATGTTGCACAGCTGACACGTGCACCATATAGTCTGTCATGCTGACAGATACTGGTGGCTAGTATCTGCAGTGAGTGACACTTGCACCTCATGTGTTTGGGGCCCTTTGGCTGTGTGCTGGGTGGGACAGGCCCAGATGGCTCTTTGTCATGGTCATCCTCTTCCACGCATCTAAGTCCATCTACCTTTGGCTTATTATAGTGTGTTGTCCTTACATATATGTCTGTATTCCCGTCCACTGTGTGTGCAAGGCAGGAGTGGTGCATACTGACATGTGTCTGCAATAAGAACTGCAACTGCCAGATATGTTTGGTCCGCTGGTGTTTGCAGACATGGCCTTCATGTGTTTAAGTGTGTGACCTTTCAGTGTATTGTTGACTGACATTGCCTTCATTCGTCTAAGTGTGTGAGCATGCCCAGTATGGCCATCTATATTGCATGTGTGGATCAAGTCCAGGTAGTTTGTACTGCAGTGCTGACCTTTGTGTTGTATACTGACAGGTAGCATGCAGTGTCTGCAGGGTATACATCGGTCATTTGGCATTGACTGTTGCTACATTTCTGCATAGCGGGGGGGCACCTGACTGTTTCTACATTTCTACAAGGGGGGGCACACCTGACTGTTACTATAAGTGTACTTTTACTCATTTGCTAGGACTGTACTGGTATGTCAGGAACACCATTTCAGTCTATGGACTTGCCTGTCGTGCTGGCTAGAGGCATACCAGTGTACTACATATCTTAGCTTTCAGTACCTACATATTAGTTTTTGACTTCCTATATTTCACAACTTACATCCAACTGCCTGGCCTGCTGTAGTCTGTCTGTGTATGCCTGGGGGAGGGGTTAACCATAGGGCTCATTCAGAGGCCGTAGTACAGCATTGGTTTGTGTTTGTCTACACCTATCCTGCTGGCTGTGACTGTTGTTGGGTATGTGACCCCCCCCCCCGACTGGCATGTGTGAGTCACATACCTTGTGGGTGTCCCAGTATTGAGGGCAGTGCTGCAGGGCTGCCTATGTCGGATGCACATAGTACACTCCCTATACATGGTTGAGCACAGGTAGTGTCATGTTTAGCATCCCTTTTACTGTATGTGCGAGTCAGAGAGAGGTGTCATTCCCTGGGTCTCTACTGTGTCAGTGCATGTGCTATGCATTGCCTCTTTGCCAAGGCCAGAGCATACTGGGCATGCCTCCTTCTGCCTACTGGGGCAAGGTGAGGTTGTTCCTCCTCCGAGTCACTCTGTACCTGTGCAGGGCTTGGTACTGGTGGGGGGCTGTGTGGCCCTGCCCCATGCTGTTCCTGCTGCAGCTGTTTCCTCAGGATCATATTGTGTAGCATGGCAGATACAAGGACAATTTGGGTACATGTATTTGGTGAGTACTGCAAGGCTGCACCGGATGTGTCCAGGCACCAGTACCGTGACTTGAGCATCCCAAACACACGCTCTGTTATGATTCGTGTTTTTACGTATGCCTCATTATGGAGTTCTTGTTCAGGTGTGTGTGCATTTCTGATGGGTGTCATCAGCCATGGCTCCAGTGCGTATCCAGCGTCCCTCACTAGGTGACCATGTGGGATGTCCCCATTGGCAAATGTCTGGTACAGCTGCGTCAGATGCCAGATGTGGGAATCATGGTAGCTTCCAGGGTAGCCAGCACACACATTCATTATTATGCCCTGGGCATCGCACATGACCTGGCAGTTGATGGAGGGGAAGCCCTTGCGGTTGATGTAGGCCCTACCCTGCCCACCTGGTGGTGCATTAATGCATATGTGCATGCAGTCTATTGCACCCACTACCTCAGGGTATTCTGCTATTTGGTGGAAGAGACGCATATTGCTGGCCAACGCCTCACGGGTGATGAGGAAATATACGTGCTCGCTGACATGGCATCCAGGAACTGGTGGAATACCCTGGATGCTGATGCC
Organism: Protopterus annectens; assembly: GCF_019279795.1. NCBI lineage: Eukaryota > Metazoa > Chordata > Ceratodontiformes > Protopteridae > Protopterus > Protopterus annectens. The sequence goes on from NC_056727.1 coordinate 480,139,987, forward strand.
TGTGAAATCCCCATCATATCCCCAGTTGGCCTTTGGAAGGTACCTGTGGCTAGTATTCTTAGGCCTACACATAGGTTCCCCTCTTTTTGTTCTGTGTGTGAGGCGTGGCCGGCACAGCTCAACAATTTGCTGTAGGAGGTCCCTGTCCACCTTATGGCACTCCATTAGCTCCAGCTCATGTAGCCCTTGCTAGGTTACCCTAGGTCTGTACACTTTTCTGTCTCTCTTTACTGTGGGTTGCTCAGCAGTATTCACATCTTCACCACCCTCAGCCTCTTGCACATGCTGGTTTATGATAGCAAAAGCAGCTCCTAACATTTTTTCTCTTGCTTTCGTTTTGTAAAATTTCCCCGTCTGTGTACACTGGTGGTGCAGAGGTTTTGGGAAAAACAAGGGGGACAGGTGTTTGCATAGTTTGTAGTGGTGTGCTGGGCTGTGTTGGGCTGCTGCCTGTGTAATTGGCCGTTTCTGATTATTTCACCTGCCAGCTATGCTACTTCTCCTTGATTACCTTCCTACTGCTGTTTTCCCTTCCATTGCCTCCCAGTTTAAGCCTGTGTGTGAGCCACGCAAATGGAGTGCTCAAATGTGCACAGGTCTGCTATTTCCTGGTTTAACTTCCTTTTTCTTCCTGTAAGACCTGGTGTGCAGTGCGCACACCCGCTTACACTTTGTAAAGAGTGCTAGCAGCTTGGACACACATCTAGCTTAGCTGTGCTAAGCTAGGAGCAGTCCGGAGCCACAGGGCTCCAATCCACGTACAGTATGCCTGACACACACCGCCATAATGACACCTATATCCTAGTTTTGCACCCAGCTATTTATAATGTTACACTCTTGGGACCTGCCTCACACCCTGGGAAAATCTGGGATTCACTAACCTTTCCCTCACTTGCATAGGATTGCCTACTAATGCATAGTTACATGTCCCACACTGAGCCTCCCCCCTTAGCAACCACTACTCACTGGCCAAGTTGTCTTTTGCCTGCCATTGTCTTGCATGGCAGAGTACTGATTTTTGTTAGAATGCTCATTTTCAGTTTATTTCTTATTTTCCCCCCGATCCCGCTTGTGCGCCACTGCCCTATGCTTAAACCGCTGAGATCGGTGAAAAAAAAAATAAGTTGTTTTATTTATTTTTTAAACAGTTTGCAATGCCAATGGCCTTCTACTTGGCCATTGGCATGCTTCCTCAATAATATGCAGCCTTTATTTGGAGCTGTCATAGCTCTGTTTTGGAATTTGCAGAAATGTACTCTGTTACTAACCGAGTACATTTCTGCAGATTGCACTTGTCTTGCACGGACTATTACAAGCTTCCTGGATTGCATTATCACCTCATTTGCATGGATTTCCCCAGCAAATGAGGTGATTTGCTTACCAGGGCTTAGTCCGTGCAAGATTAGTGCTGGAGCTCTTGTGCACCCCCTGCTGGCTGTTCCTGGATCGCACGGCAGACATATTGCCTGCGGGAGCTACTGCACTCATCTTGCACTCCGTGCAGGCTTTTGAGAATCCGGGGGTAAGTGTTGCAGTTCATCTTTACTTTTCCTTGCATTCTTTCAGCATAATTTAACTGGTCAACACAGCACAATAATAACTGTGTGGGAAATAACTGAATTAAGTGAGGAGATTAGGAATTTCCAGACCCACAGAAGCTGTAGATTTATAGATGCCCGATGTACATTTTAGAGTGTTTTCCCAATATTTTGATCCACTGGTGGCCTGAACAAAAATCATGACCAAGAAAATAAGGTCAGCCTTATTTTTTTTCATGGAAGACACAATTTGTGTCCAAGGCTTAATGTTTAAGACTGACAAAATAGTATTGCACAATAAATGTACAAGGCAAATGTTTGACAGGATACATACAGTGCATCCTATCTGGGAAAAATGCCTCCTCCCAATAAAAAGACTGTCACCATCTGCGCATCCCTTTGGTGCTAGTTTGGGATGAAAGCAAAGGCACAAATGGCCACAGTCATGTATGTATTTCAACTGGATACATTCATACATATACACAGCATGCCTCCTCCAAAAGACAGCCATCTGTATATGTGCCTGAAGTGTGAGGAAAATGGAAAAAATAATAATCAAAACAATGTATTCCAACTTGTTGTTTCTAGACTGTACACTGCTTGTACGCAAGCTGTAATGACCTTTGCACAACTCTGAGGTCTGTGAGAGAAGTAAAAAATCAATGACTACACTGTCCCCAGTCCCAACAAGCGCTATAATAACCTCCTGTGCACACCTCTGAGGTTTCATTGTGATAAAATTAAATAAAAAATGACCACATCACTGTCCCTACACACACACACAAAACCTACAGCAATCTTCTGTATGCACCTTTCAGGAGGGCTGGTTTTAGAATGCGTGCAGTGTAGGGCACCATACCCCTAGAAGTTTAAAGGTCTGAATGTTCTGTGATATGTTCTATGCCTTATTTTTGAAAGATAATTACTTGTTAACTGCATACTTGTTTGTGCTACCCAGAAGAGCAATTTACGTACAGTCTTGGCCTTATTGTGTGTGCCCAGAGATAAAAAACAGCAATCCTTTTACAAATGCACAAACACACACATGCGCAGTGACACTGCCCTTGACAAATCAGGTCTATCACATGATGCGCGCACACACACACAAACATGTTGCGCTCTCACCTTTAGAGAAACTGAAGGAAGTCCAGTTCACATACGGAATGTCTTTGGTGTGTTGGAGTAAGTAAGATCACATATGAAAACCCATACAGCAACAGGGAGGGTAGGCAAACTCCACACAGGAAGAACTACAACCAAAAACTCAACCAGAACAAAGCACTGTAAAATGGCATTACTAGTCATTGGATTTATTTTAGCACTGAGCAGTTTCTTTCCCACATACCCAGCTTCTGCTAAAACAGCAAAGGTAGCTATGTATCATGTGTAAGGTCTATGTTTGTGATAAGTGACAGAAATCATGGTAAACTTGTTACTCTTAAGTACACTGTAATCCCTCCCCAAACACAAACATAATGGCAATGCTCATCATGTTTGAGATAGAAATTGAAAGAAATTATGACCAGCTTGTAACTCTTGTATGGCAGCCCTCCACCTCCCCCACTGACACACAGATAGGTGTGCACCATAGTAATAACAGTTTTACACTGATCAACAAATAGCATTACACTGTGCAATACTAGTACTGCCACACTAGATCAATGCATACATGTCACTGCCCCTGATTTCATAGAATTTCAAGGATTTTGCCTCATAGTTTTGTCTCCTGTACCTCATATTTTTTTTTATTTGCTGATCATTTAGAATTACAAAATATCAGTAATGCTAGACATTAGAAATGTTCATCATTCCTACTGCCTCAATGGCATTTTGGATTAACTGCCAAAGTAACCCAGTACTGGCCAGCTTTTAAAATCTCCGACACTCCTCCCTCACTCTTCCTGTGACAGCCGATTCACTGAACATATCCTGAGAAGGAAGCCTTCAGCTATAGTAGGGAGTGAGTGTTAAGTAATTTTTTTTTTGTCATCAAAAGAAGAAAGCCCCGTGACTCTGCACAGGATCCAGTGCTGACTTTTCTGGCTTACTCATCAGATAAGCCCCATTTTGGGACACATTTCCTCTCATTTTATTATTAGATTTATTGTTATCTTTATATTTTAATGTTTATTTAAATATATTTATTTTAATATTTTATTTCTGTTAGAATTTTTGTTTGTAGCAGTGCTTATTTGGCTTCTGTTTTTGACAAATGATTGTTTTTACTATTTCTGAACACTTTCAGTATTTCTGTCAAATGTACTGTGTGTGTATTTGCTGTTAAGACATTAGGGGCTATCTCATGTCATCAGAATGTTGTTACTTTGCTTCATTTTTATCCTTTTGCAGAACTTGGGTTTTTTCAGCATTTATACACTATTTACTATATATGCTCTATGTGTTTTAACATCAGACTGCAATTTTACCAAAGGTGAAGTTATTTGAATGTACTGTGGATATTTTATTGTCTCTCTCTCTCTCATTCTCTGACAAGAAAATATAGTTTAAATTGCTATTAAACATTATTTTACAGCAATTTAATATGGTTAAAGTGTGTGGAGCTGATTTTTAACACAGGTTTGGTATGCTGGTTGCTTTGATATTTAGACTTTGTATACTGGAAATTCTTTAACTTCTGTCAGTTGTAAAAGAATTCTGAACATATTTAAAACTTTTTTGTGATAATTGCAGTTTGGCAGTGTTTAGCTATGTGTGGACATACCTTATTACTAGAAACTTTAATTGCTTATTGTGATACATTATCCAGTATTATCAGTTTATTATTCTGGTTGTTTTTCTCTCCCTTGACTTGATGGATTCTAATTCTGATACCACCAGCACCCCATCAAATATGGTTGCACTTAAAAAAAAAATGATAAATAAATAAAAATATGCCTCAATGGATGGCAGGGATTCTTCCAAAGCCACTGCTGTGCCCTCAGACCACCTACTTTTTGCACCATCTTCTTTTATGGAACAAAGTTTAGGCACATCCTCTGGGACTGTTCCAGTACCTGGCACAGGCATGGGAGAGCCAATTGCGGGAGAAATCCAGACTTAAGAGACTGCTTGCCATATAATATTCTGTCCCTGGATATTTTATCTAGTGAAGTTCATAAGAGAAAGAAATAGAAGCTTCATTATACAGATGATAATTAGATTATAACTGTTTATAAGGCTGATGAGGTTTCCTTGACTGAGTGTTCTGTGGACAGTTAATTATGGTGGTCGTGTTCCCATACATAACTCTAGTTCGTGTTTGCATAGAGACCTTTCTGTTGTTTCAGAGAATGATGAAGGATCTGATGAAAATAATGGTGGTTGCAACCTAATTAACACCGAGTCCAATCACTCTGATTCTTGGAAGGAAAACCTGAGCTTAAGTCTAAACAAGTTTTCACTTTTCCTTAGATGATCACTAGATTTAGTAGTGTTTTTGCTTGGGAGCAGTTGAGAACTACCCCAGAGCTAGGCAGAGTATATGACCTTACAGAGGACAGGAACCCAATTCTGTGGCCATTCCCAGTTTTACTGGCCTTGGAAGATGTAGGAAACACCTCAAGTAGATTTGTTCACATTCTTTCAAAACAGACAGCTGAAAAACTTCTGTTCAGGATGTCCTTGCAGCCATGCTTGAAGACAGATTCCGTATCATTTCCATGGTCAGGAATGTTCCTGTATGCATTTCCATCCTTTCCGTTGATTGCCAAGGTACTTCCAAAGATTCAGAAAGAATTGCCAAAGATCATTGTGTTAAACCTCTTTTGGCCCTAGCAAAGTTGGTTATACCTTTTAATGGAATTGGCCAAGGGCAGTTACCACAAGCTTTTTCACAGACATGATCTGCTCACACAGCATCAGGGGCGAATGGTACACCCCATCCTAGAGCAATTGCAGCTGACAGCCTGGATGACTCTTCTTTCATACATTTTAGGCACTTGTTCCATTAAGATGTACAGCAGGTATTAAGGAGGCAAGAAAAACATTCATCTATAAAATCTTATGTTTGCAAGTGGAAGAGGTTTTGCCTAGCCAATAACAGAGGTTCTGAAAGGGTTTTGACCCCTCTGATTTTGAAATTTTTTGTGTGAGCTACTTAGAGCTGATTTGTCATATATTTCTATCAAATTATATCTTGCAGCCATTTCAGCTTCTCTGCCCATGGATTCTTTCTCTTTCATCTCTTTTTTTGTGGTCACAGTTTATGAAAGGAATGTTGCCTGTGAGACCCCCTCTTAAGCAATTTCCTCCACACTGGGATCTCAGTTTTGTGCTTGAAAAATTGATCTTGCCTCCTTTTGAACCTGCCTCTCAGTCTAATTTATAATTCATTAATTGGAAAACTGTTTTACTTATTGCTCTGACATCTACAAGGCGAACCTCTGTGCTGCAAGCTGACATGGTGGGCCAACCCTGTCTGATTTTTCACAAGTACAGGGTTATGCTGCACACTAATACAACATTTATGCCTAAAGTTGTGTTTGGATATAGCTTAAGTCATGCCGTCAATCTCCCATTGTTCTATCCTGATCCAAAAAACAAGGGAGAAAAGATTCTATATGTCTTGGATGCACACAGGCAGCTCAGGTGCTACCTCAACAGAACAAGGCCCTTTAGGAATGCTGAAAAGGTGTTTCACCTTTCGTAATCCCTATATAGGAGACAACCTGCCTCTAAGCAAACTATTGCATGATGGTTATCCTCTGCTATGGTATTCTGCTACTCCCACCATAGTAAATCTTTTCCAGGCAAGTTTAAGGTGCTCTCAACTAGACTCTCATCATCTTCAATGGCATATTGGAAAGGGGGTGGACTCTAGAAGCATTCTAGAGGCAGCAACCTTGTCCTTTGTTCATACCTTCACAAAGCTTTACAAACTGGATTCCTTCTCAAGGTCCAAAGTAGGTCTTGCTAGGACCATTCTCCAGGTGTTCTTGGATCCTTATCCCTTCCACCTCTGAGGTAGGGAAAGCTTTGGGAATCTTCCCAAAATGCCACTGAGGCAGTGGGAATGCACTTGTACTACTTACCAGTAAAGTTCATGTTCGAATTTTTTAATTCAGTGGCAGCACCCAACCTCCATCCACCAGATTGTGCATAATTGAGGTGGGTTTCAATCTTTTTGATTTGGTTGTTGTTGAATTTGTTTTTATATGTGCGTGTATATGTATATGTATATATATATATATATATATATATATATATATATATATATATATATATAGTATTGTCATTGCCTGCAAATTTACCCTTGCTACATTATTTTGGCTTCATGTACTTTCCTGCCCTTCTTTATGGAAGCAAAAAAGTCTGAGTACACACTTCCTGTTACAACTGAAGTCTTCCCTCTCAAGGTATGCTTAGCCAGTCATCTATCACAGGAAGAAAGAGGGAGGGGAATCTGGGCTTTTGAAAGCTGGTCATTACTGGGTTACTTTGGCAGATAATCCAAAATGCTACTGAGGCAGTGAGGAGTTTGGACGTCCACTTTTATAGGCATGTAAGACTTGTGTAACTGTATTGTCATACTTCTTATTGTTCAGAAAATAGATATTGATGGACAAGATGGCATTTTTTTTTTGTTGGTGTGCTGTTTTTGCCAGGTTGTGAAAACTTATTTTTTGTTGTTCCTAGCATTGTTCTTTCAGAGCTCAGCCTCCTTCTATGCTGGTATGAAAACTTTGAAAGGCTTGGTATCCAAACTTGTCTTTTAGTCAGCTCATTTCAGGCTGATTGACTGTTTGAATATGTGGAAGGTGCCCTGAAGCTTTGGCAGCTGGCCAGCTGGTACATTCTTTGCATGATGCAACTCACAGAGCTAAGACTACTGCAGCAGTGGTCATTCGAACATCTACAGTTGTTGTAAGTTTACATATACAACTGTACTATGTTCATCATATTGATCACATCTGCAGTAGCCTAAGCTATATGGGTGGAGTACCACAGCTGTATCGTGCCTTGGGTCATTTAAAGGGTAGAATTCCTGTTATGGAGCAACAGTCACTTGGTAAGTTAGATAGGGTCTGTATTGTATGCATGTTGTGTGGAATATTGGTAGTTAGTAGGTCTAGAAGTTAGAGTTTATTGGTAGGGGAGTTGACTCTAGTAGCTGCTGTGATAAGTGTAGAGAGACTATGCTGAGAGTTGGAACTCTAGTGACATGAATCTCCTAGTAGAATTTGTTTGCTATATTTTCATCTTGAGAATGCCCTATAAAATGTCTTCTGGAATGGAAAGGTTTATAGAGGGAAGAAAGATGTGTAGTGGTCATATTGATCTTTACTGAGTTGCTAATTTGGAATTGTATTAGTATCCAGTTAGGTAAGTGCTAGTTGAGGATTTGCTCTATCTGAGAAGACTAATCTTAACTATTTAATGAATGTTGATGAAAATAATGACTTTCCCTCCTACTTCTATCCACTGCTAGTAAATATTGTATAGTTAGATTGTATGTAAGCAAAGGGAGTGTGATTAGATTTTAACTAGATTTCTGAGATACAAAATATATCTTGGGAGTTCAGTTCAATCCAGGCTCCCAGTGCTTCCTATTTGTTTATATTTTGAATAGCCATGTAGAAGAAATGGATCATTTTATGATGAGATGTTATATCTGTTTGGGCAGTACTAGAAAGTTTGGAGTGGGTGCAGTGTTGTTAACTGGACCCGGGTTTAGGTTTACATTTGGCATTTAGGGATGATGCCACAAGATGGAAGAACTGAGGAGGTACAAAGGATTTGTGATAAATTGGTGTGGAATGGTAACAGGTGCAGGTTAGGTAGGGGGAGATTTAGGGCAGGCGAGGAAGTAGAATATGGGGGGGGCAGGTCTTAGGTAACATGCAGTAGCTGTAAATTTGAGTATGTGGTATATATGAAAAGTTAAGACTGATGAAATGGAAAGCAAATGTGGAACAGTTACCTTGCAAATGGCAAGAACAGTAGCTAGTGGCATGAATAAGGAGAAGAAATAGTTGCTGCTTATAAAGCTTAAGTTAGAAATTGGGAAAAGATGGGAAATAAGGGTCATGCTTGGAAGTCAGGTTTAGTTTCAAAATACAAGTGCTCGACACTCACTTATATGATTGCTAGTATTTCACAAGGTAACATTTCCCCAGAAGATGAATTTCCAGTTTACCATTGATTTTCCTTTTCCCAGTGATGGTGCAATTTTGGCAGTGCTGTATATATTAATAGCAGGGGCACTTGCCACCCCCCCCCAATAAATGTTTTTTCCTGTGATAATTTTTTTTTACTCCTGAATGTTGCTCACATTTGGGAGTTTTCACCCATGTGTGATCATGCTTGTATGTGAAGTGATCACAAATGGCTTGAATACTTGTCAGCACATGCTCAGTGATGAGGCTAGGAAGTATTTCATTGACGAGATTGACAAGATGAGGAACTGGGGAGAGATTGGTGTGGTATACTTGGAGGACTTGGCTTGAAATATGCCATATGAAAAGTGTCTTGTATTTGAGCAGTTGCAAGTAGATGGAATTTTAAAGGGGAAGATTGTTTTTTATACAGTAGAGCAAGACATTAAAGAGAAGATATTAGAGTGCAAAGGGAAGGAAAAGCTAGTAATAGATATTACAATAAATGGTTAGGGAAGGACAAAGGACAGAAAAGAGGAGTTTTTGGGATATGAGGAAGAAAGTTTTATAAAGAGGAGTTTTTGGGATATGAGGAAGAAAGTTTTCACAGACTGGTGGATAAAAGAGAACAATATGTGGAAATGAAGTTTGAGAGTTAATGGCTTTTATGCAGAATCATAAAAGGGTTCGGCCCTTTATATAAGTAGTAAAAAAAGCAGTTGTGCAGATGGTAGAGAACACCTAAGAGAGTTTTTGAAAAAGGTTGGGGCATGAATGATTGATGTTGAAGATATATACCCCCCGGGCTTATGTATAAGTGGTGGTCCTGTGAAATAGTGAGAGAATTGTTGAAAGATATGCAGAGCTGTTGGAAGCAGATATATGAGCTGTACTTAGAGGTTGACTGAATGGCTTAGACTGTTGTAGTTAAGAGGAATGGAGATAGTATATCAAGAGAGTTGAGGCTGAGATTGTTCAGGTTTGGAAGGATAGCTAAAAGAAAAATAGCTAGACATTGGAGGTATTGAGGATAGGTAGGGCAGAATTAAATGAATGGTTGAGTTGATTGCGTTTAGGGTGGAAAAGGCCTGGAGTAGTAGTGTAATTTTGTGACTTTTTTTCTGGAAAGATAAGATGTCATTTTTGAGGTGAGGAGCAGTAGGTTAGTGGTGTAAAACCAGTGCTATACAAGTCATACTAAGAGTGAGTAGTGTAATGACAATAAGGTTAATTTGTTTGCAATTGTTTTGTTAGACATGTGAAAGGCTTACCCAGTGGTGGGGCTGGGTTGGCAGAAGAGTGTGGTTTGTTTTAAGTGTTAAGTACTGACATGAATGTTATTTTTGGGATACAATGAAAATAAAATTGTGTGGTAAGCATTACTTGTGTGATATATTGCAATAATTAAGTCTGTTGAGAATTAATAAAAAAGTAGAGGAAAAATTACATGTAGCACTGTAGAGCTTTTATCCCAAGGCCTCTGCTAATGACAGTTTTCCTTAGTGGAGACCTAGTTATTAGTCCACTGAAATGTACATATTGTGGCAAAGTACTGGCTTCTGTGACTAGGAAGCTCTGTGGGCACTGTACTTTTATGACATAGACACACAATAGGCAGGCAGAGAAGATGGCTCATCTTTTGTGGCATAGTCGCAACAGAGAACAGGTGCAGGTGGGAACTTGGAAGGAATACAATGGATACTAACAAAGAAGCATGTAGATTCTAGATTCTAGATCTAAGGCCTCTGCATAGAGTGAATTTGTGGAGGAGTCTTAGGGAAGTGGTGTATGTGTGAGGGAGGCTGTCCTAAACCTAAAGGAGTTGTACTCTGCTGAATCCTCAAGGAGAAACCGAAGTATTTCATTATGCTGAGAGGTATTGCTCTGTATCAAAGGCTAATGGAGTTATCCTGTCTATTGGGTGGAAAGAAGTTCTTGAAAGCATAAAGCTGAACTATGTAAGTACTTTCTCAGAGTTTGGAAAAGCCTGCATAAAAAATACATTAATAGTGATCTGAACTTCAGAACCTGATTGTGAACTGTAATTGAAGTCTGCTGAATAGGCTGCAGTTTTGTTTTCTAGTTTCATCATGTTTCTGCAAGAAAGCTTGATTTTATTTATTCTTCTAAATAAACCACCATTTTGATAAATATAGAATTGGGAAAGACTGTTTTTTCCAAAGGCATTAGAAAAATTTGCAATATCCAGAAATATCTTCCTTCAGTAAGTGTTCTTTTTTTTTGTTTTTGTTTTTACACAATCCTTTAGAAGTATACTAGGATTAGTGTACAGGGCTGAAGAGAGATTATTGCAGAATTTTGTAGTTTTTGAAACGGGCATTTTAGCTTTTGTTTCTGCAAAAAATAGTGATATGCTTTTTGGCATATTTTTGATGTAAATTTGGGGTAGTACTGTAGTGCACCAGCTAGCGTTTTTACCTATCATCATTTGGTTCTCCAGTTCATTTCCTGGCTGGAAAGTTGTCTTAACATAATTTGCATGTCCGTCTCATGTCTGTATCTTTGTCTGTGTGGATTTTCACCAGGTTCCTCAGTTTCCTGTCACATCTGAAATATATGCTAGTAGATGAACTAGCAGTCCTGTTAATTGTCCATAGCCTGTGATGTATGAGTGAGCGTCCACAGTCTTGGATGGTCCTGTCCAGGACTGATGCCCACTCTGTCCTGAGATATGCTGTTGATCCTCCAAGACACTGAAATGCATAAATTAAGTATAAAAAGATGAATAAAGGGCTGTACTCGAATATGTAATCATTTTAATAGTCCACTAGTATGTATATGTTTTGGCTAATACACTAATTCAGTTATTCTTCTCATTTTTGGCAGATCTGCTTTAAGTTCAGATGCAGTGATGCTATGGGACCGCTGGTACAGACATGCTGTTTTTTTGGCAGAAAACCATATTTTATCCAGAGCTGAGGCTGCAACATTATTTGGACCCCTGCTAATATCTACATATAGTAAAAACAGCAAAGAGGTACTGTTAAAAAGTAATTAGATACAATAGAAGGAAATTATTTCAGCAATGATTTGGGACTGAGCTTTTCAAGAGCTACTAATGTCTTTTTTTCTAGCCTTTTAAACTGACTGCATAATCATTATTTTATTGTGTCTTTCAGTCTCAGTCTTCTAAGTTTAAGTTTTCTCCTAGGCCGCTGCTAATACACATGTAACCTAAAGCTAAATTATGATATGTGCTGATCCTGTTTTTTTAATTCATGTCTTCATGATTGACATATTACAAAACTTTGATGAGATATGAAAATGTTTATTTGCTATGACACCATATACATCTTTCTTTTCTAACCTGCTTGGAGTGGAGGCGGAATATCTCTTTTAGGTACATGTTAAACTAACTGTCCCTCTTACAGCCAGAATTACTTCAATATGTTTGTTGAACACATATTAACTGATCCATCCTATCAAACTAAGGTGAGTTAGCTGTTCTAAGGTGCGGCTTATTCCCTCGTAGCATCAATTTCATAGGTTCATACTAGGCTATCTGCCATAGGGCATTTATAAGCCTAGCCAGAGTGTGTTTGGCTTTTGCCACCCATTTTAAATTAATTTTGCTATGCCCTTTTTCGAGGTTAGTATACTGTGCCTCTGTCTAACAGTGACACAGAAGTGATACCCGGGGTAAACCTACGATCTCCCATCCACTCATCAAGATTCCTCTTGAAGAGAGTCAATGAGGGACTCTGCCTAACCTGGACTGAGATTTTATTCCAGAGTGAAGGGAGCCTCTGCATTATGAATCTGTCCCTCCAGCATGTCCTGTTTATTTCGGTGCTGAGGTTCAAGTCTCTCGAGCGCGTAGCTCGATGGGATTTGGATTTGCTGAGGTGCAGCATGTCCATTAATTCCGGGTTGGACATGGCTTTATACGTCAGGCACAGATTGCCTCTGAGCAGGCGGTATGCCACTGAGTAGAGCTGGAGTTTCTTTAACCAGGCAGCATATGGCATCTGTTTGAGCCCTATGATCCTCTTGGTGAGGTACTTTTGGGGTCTTTCCAGTTGCTGCAGGTGTCTGGTAAGGTACATCCCAAAGGGGCATTGTACTCAATTATGGGCCTGATGAGGGATGAGTAAAGAGGCACGATGACCTCCCTGATCTAGATGTGAATCCCTTCATGATTAGGTGGGCTATATAAAATGTTTTTCTAACCACTTTGGCCACGTGGTTGTCAAATGAGAGATTGCTATCAACTTGGGTCCCCAGGTCCCTAATTACGTCTTCTGTACTTAATGGATTACCACCTATGTGGTAATTTGTGGGCACTTTGTTTTGCCAAAGGGATGACTATACACTTTTTGGTGTTTAGCTTGAGGCCATGGCTGTGGCACCAGTTGTCTGTTTCTATGAGGCCCTTTTGGAGGATGCTTGTGTCGACTGGAGAGTCAATTATGGCGCCCAGTTTGCAGTCATCTGTGAACTTGGTCAGCCACAGTCCTTCCATGTTGGCCTGTACCTCCAAGAAATATATACCGAACAAGAGAGGTCCCAGGACTGAGCCTTGTGGGACGCCACTTGTAACTGGTTTGGAGTCTGACATGGCTCCAGCAATTCTAACCATGTGGGTTCTGTCCTTGAGCCAGTTTGCAACCCATCTAGTGTCATAGGGGTTTATATTTAAGCTGATGAGCTTATCTATAATGCCCGAGTGGGTATTGTATCGAAGGCTTTTGTGAGGTCCAGGTAGGCTGTGTGGACCACCTTCCCCTCCTCAATGGCCTTGGTGACTGTTTCAAAGAAATCGACCAGGTTTAAGAGGCAGGATCTGCCCTTAACAAAGCCGAACTGGGTAGGATCCAGTGTCTGTAGGTCCCCAATATCTTTATTTATGAGGTCCATGATGGTCCTTTCCATAGCTTTGCAGACCAAGCTAGTCAGGCTTATGGGGTGATAGTTTCCAGGATCCGTTGAGGCACCACCTTTGTGGAGAGGGACCACTGTTGCTGTACGCCACTCTTTGGGTACATATCCTGTAGTAAGGCTGAGATTGAACAATAGTTTTATGTTTGGGTTTAGCTCATCTTGGAGTTCATGTAGGACGCAGTCCGGGACACCGTCTGGTCCCATTGATGCTGTGTTTTTTGCTTTGGAGAGGGCGGCTCTTACCTGAGCATCCGAGATGTCAGGGGGGCAGCACTCTGCTGGGATAGATATTTGCCCTTTTGGTGGGGAGGGGGGGAGAAGTTTGCACTGAACCTGTCAGCTAGGATGTTGGCAATGTCTGTGGGTTCGATGTATTTTTTGTCATTTTGGACTAATTCTGAGCATATCTGGGAATTCCCACCCAGGTTCCTAACATAACTAAAGAAAGTCTTGTGATTATCCTTAGTGTCCTGTGCAATTTTTCTCTCGAAGCTGGCCTTAGACAATTTTATAAATGCCCGTAGTTTTTTGCTAATACTGATCAGAGATGCCTTCCCTTTTTGGGATTTTGCTCTGTCATGTAGTAGCTTCCTCCTTCTATTGTATAGTTTGTTTATGGCTGGGGTCCACCAGACAGTACGTTTGCCTTTGGAGGTTTGGGTCTTGGTTTTATTTGGGATTGCATGATCCATGCATTCCTGAAGGTGTTCATAGAATGCGTTTATAAAGGATTCTGCGGTCTGGGCCGTATTTTCCACAGGCCCAGGGGCTTTGAAGGATTCCACCTCAGTTTTGAGGAGTGTGAAATTTAGAGAAGTTTTTCACTGTGGTTTTCTGGGCAGGGGGTAGGGTCGGGATGTGAATATCCAGTGAGATTAGTTTATGGTCTGATCTTACCAGTGAGGGATACACTTCTGGTCTGGAGCATAGAGTCCCCATGTTGGTGATGATCAGGTCCAGTATGTTTCCCCTCTTGTGGGAGTGGTAACAAGTTGTTCCATAGCATTTGAGTTTATAAATTCTAGGAACCTTTGGGCTAGGGTGTTGGAGCTAGAGTAATGCTCCCAGTCTATGTTTGGGTAGTTGAAGTCGCCCAGTATAATGGTGTTAAGAGAGACCCTCATATTTTCCAGTGTTCTCAGGAAGGCCGAGTGGGGTTCCTGGGTTTGGGAGGGTGGTCTGTAGCAGTCTATAAACTGGAAGGCAGTTTTACCCACTGTTAGTTGCACATGGATAGTCTCTGATGCTTCGTGCTGTGCCACCAACCTGGAGGTGTGGGTATCTTTGTGAATATTGATACTCCCCTCCTTTTGTGGTTCGGTCCAAGTTTTGGGGCCGAAAAGCATGGTATGAGGTATAACCTGGTAGTGCTGGGGTGCTCTCGGGAGCCTTGAACCAGGTTTCTGTTACTGCACAGATATCGATGTTCTCCATGCTAAGGAGAGTTTCGAGTGTGTGCATCTTGAGGTTTAGACTTCTGGCATTGAGTAGCATTACTCTTAGTTTCTTATCCCTTGTGATACCTATGGAGGTGGGTTTGTCTTTTGAGCCTTGCCTAAAAAAGGCACTATGGGGTAGCAAGAGCCTTTGCCAATATCCGAAAGCCCAGGGTGACAGGTGCAAGCCGTCCCTAGCGAAGCATCGTGGCTTGTCGAGCATGTCATCCCAGGCTGACAGGCATTGGATCCCCTTTGAATGACACCAATTCTTAAGCCAGTTGTTGAAATTGATCATCTTGTCTTCATATTGTGGCATCATTCTTGGTGAGGGTAAGATGCTACTCAAGGTCAGGGTCATACCGGCCTGGGCTACATGCTTAGAGAGCTCCTCTATGTCTCTTTTCATGTAGTCCAGGGAGGTACGTCTCGGGTCATTCACACCAGCATGGGCAATGACTGAGTCATATTTGTACTTGCCTTGGAGTGACCTGAGTGCTTGTGTTATGTGGCAGATCCTATCGCCCGACAGGCAGCTCACCGTGACCTTCTCCTTGTTCAGCCTGGTGAGCGGGACGTCAGTGTGCCTGACGATAGAGTCACCTATTACAAGTGTATCAGGTGTGTTGTTTAGCCTTAAGGGCTGTGACTGTTCGGCACACTGGCTTTGTGAGCTATGTGTTGCACGTGTTTTGTTTTGGGGTAGCAGTTGCTTGGTTGTCTGCTTTGGAGGTCTCTGCTGCTTATGCAGATTTTTATTTAGAGCCTCTGAGTATGTTTTTGTGTGTTTATGTGTTTGGTTTGCTGTCGTGGTAGGTCTATGTGAGACTGGAATTGTAGTGAGTGTGGTTTCCTTCTCCTCCTGACTGGTTACGCCAGTACTGAGTTGAGAGAGCTTAGCCTCCAGTTTGGCTATATGGTTGCATCTCTCACATGTGTTGGAATTTGTTAGGAGGAGGAGAGGGTTGTCTGTGTACATGAGGCAGTTGTAACATTGCCTTAAGATTCCCAGATTCACCAGCTGGATTGGAGAGGAGATTGACAACTGACCTTTGGACATGCTAGAATAGTATTGGGAATTCCTTTATAATTGAAAAAAAAGGGCCAATGGGGAACAAGGTACTCAAGGGGAGTTTGTGAGGGTGTAGTGCTTTTAATTTTTTAGTGCTGACTTAGTGAGCAAGTGCCAGGTAACTAAAATGCAATGTGTTACAGGTAACTTAAATGCAAAAACGACAAACAGTAACTTTCTTTCAAGTGAAACAAGGAAATAAGTACAGTAAGCAATGCAGATATCACTAGGGATCCACAAAAGCGCTGAAAAGCCGCGTTTCAGGTGGAATTAGCATTTCGGGGAAATAACAAGCAAACAAGCTTACAAACAAAGCTAGATTCAGCAGGCCTGGATCTAGTCTATGCTACAGCAAACAAGGTGTACCAATTTCAGTAAGAAACAGTTCAAATATGCAGGCACTATAAACCTTTAACCAGAAATTCCCAGCTCAGAAGGGCAGAGTCCAGCCTCTCCTCCCACAAGAGTGCAGACCACGAACCCTCTTAATGTAAAATAATTGGCCTGAAGCCCAAGTGCTTAAACCAGAACTAATACACTTTTAGAATAACAGACACTGAGCCCTCAATCAGCAGTTCCCAACTTAGAAGGATGTAAGCTACCTGTCCTGCCACCACAGTGCAGGCCACAAACCTTCCTAATGTAAAACAACTGGTCTGAGGCCCAAGTGCAGGTTCTGTAATCATCATCAGTCAAGTAGGTTTAAGAACTGTTATGAGAGGGAGAAGATGATTCATCTACTGTGATGGATACATTATTAATAACTTTCTGTGGGACAGACCAAACTTCCATTCCCTTCTTAAAAATTTTGAAAACTCTTTTGATGGGAGCCTTTCTCCTAATACCTCAAGTCAGGGATCTGGTTCCCCCTTGAGACATTGTTATTATGTGGCAGGCTTTAACTAGGGCTCCTTTTTAGCCTGCTTCTTCAACAGATCTAAAATTCCTTACATGGAAAACAATCTTTTTGGTAGCAATCACATCTGCTAGGAGGATTTCTGAATTACAAGCGTTGTATCTTGCCTTTCATGAAGATGGAGTAACTTTGCGAACTAATCCTCATTTTTTCTGAAAGTGGCATCTGAAGCAAATCATAATCAAACTATTAATTTACCAGTGTTGTTTCCAAATTTCTCATACAAATGTTAGCGTACTCTGCATTTACTGGACATTCTTTGTCCAGTCAGATTTTATTTACATCAGATGAAGGATATCAGAAAATTTTACCAACTTTTTCTATCTTTCTCAAAAGTTGAATTAGGACAAGGAGTCTGTCAGGTAATGTTGTCCAGGTGACTCTCTGACTGTATTGTTTTTTGTTTTTGACAAAATCAGATTAACTTACCTGGCAAACCAAAGGCTCATTCATCTAGAGTGGTAGCTACCTCCACTGCCTTTTTAGCTGGAGTTCCCATTGATGAGATTTGTTCTGCATCTACTTGGTCTACAGTTCATACCTTTGTGTCACATTGGAGGTTACACCATACTCAGGAATAGCCTTACTTGAGACTATTTTTTTTTTCAGGTAGTGTTGGGAGGGTGGCCTAATGGTTAAGGTGTTTGCCTTACAAACACAAGGTACAGGGTTGGAATCTCACAAGGGATAATAGGCTAGGCTTAAAATGGCTCGCAAGGGCAGTTAGTCTAGTACTAATCTATGAACCTATGAATCTGTCCCAATTATGGAATCAGACGAAAAAGACAACATCAGATGTGGATATTACCATAACACTAGATCCTTATTGTCTGCTTTCATACAGTTCAACATCCCTTCCTCCACCTCCCACTCTTAATTGTCACGTTTAGGCTCTTGGCTGATCGGTTGGATCTGACCAGGGGCCTTGTCTTTTGGACAGCCTTTCGCTGTTACACACATCCATGCTTTAGTTAAGTGGGTTAGTTAAGCCTCTGTTGTTTTCTCTTTTGGTGATATTACACTTACAAGCAGGCAAGAGGGCCAGAGGGAATTATGAGTATGGGAGGAGTCAGAGCCCTGGATACAAGCTCTTGAAAAAAGTGCAGATGAGAGGTCGGATCCAGTTAGATATAATAACCCAGTTATTGAATCAGATGAAGCAAGATAATGTGGATCTAACATTATGGTAAGTGCATAACTTTTGTATATTATCAGAGACTAAATCTCATAGAGAATGAATTTCTTTAGTGACAGCATGCTTCTCAGGTTAAAAATGAAAGTTCTGATGCATTTTTCCCTCCAGTTCCATCGGTTCAGAGTGACCAGTTGGCATAATGTTTAAAGTCTTCACCTTCCATGCACAAGGTACAAGGTTTGATCCTGACCTCTGGCCAATGCCTGTTTCAAGTTTGCATGTTCTCCATGTGTCTCTGTGGGTGCCACCCACCTCTGAAAAACATGGTGAGCGTTTCCGTCTCATACTCACCAATGAATGGAGCTGTGGGCAGCCACACAGACTGTACATGGTGCCCTGTAGGGGAAAGAGTTGTATAGAGCAACTGCGTTGGGCATCTACTGTGGTACACAGTACCCTCAAGATAGGAGAACATGGAAAACAGACTGTGTGCCATGGCACAGCTAGCCACTTGACAGTGTACAATATGGCTGTGGGTGATTTGGTCATGTTGACCAAAATGGGCATGAGTAGTTACTGGTGATAACTGGGTTGAGGACCCGGCCTACTACAGCCTATGACAGGGACTCATGCTAACGGTGGGAGGAGTGTATTTGCCCCTATTAGCCAGTGTGTGCCCACCATAAAGCCTAGCAGCCGTGGGTCAATAAGCTACTTGCCAGATGGTGTCCAGTTAGCCAGCGTGGGTTATCTGGGATAGCTCTCTTGAGTGAAAGCTGTACGTAAAACCAACTTGCCAAACATGAAATAAAAATTGCTACACTCAATGTATGTTCACTGACAGGATGGGGCTTGGAAGTAGATGACATGATGGTACAGAGGAGGCTGTACATCCTTTGTATCCTAAAGACCAGATGGAAGACCAGTGCAGCAAAGCCACTTGGCTTGGAATCCACAGTCTTCTACTCCAGAGGAGGACATGCTAAAAATGGTGACGGAATTGTGATGAGAGGCTTCAGAAGACAGTGAGGGATATCATCAGAATTAGTGACAGACTCGTGGCAATCACACTCCAGTGTAATGACAGGGCATTCTTCATAATCTCAGCCTATGGCCACAACAATGGTGTGATAGTGAGGAAAAGAGTGCATTCATACTACAGTTGCAGGACATACTAGATAAAGCAGGACAACATGTTCTGGTTTTGATAATGGGTGACTTGAATGTACATATCTGGAGATACAGAACAGGATATGATGACCACCTAGATCCACGTGGGTGGGGCAGTATGAATAAAGAAGGAGAGGTCATTCTAGACTTCTGGCAAATGACTTGATAGTCGCCAGCACATGGTTCAGAAAAAGAAACAGTCACAAGATCACATACAAGAGTGGCCAACTTGCAACTCAGGTAAACTTCTTCCTAGTAAAGATGGTCTGCACCTGTCACCCCTGGGATTCAGGTTACTGGCTAAGGTTCTTACCACCACTATAGTGCCATTTTTAGGCAAAGTTCAAAGTGCAAAACCACCACTGTAACAGGTACAAGCATGCAAAATCTGAAGGTAATGCTACTCAATGCTAGAAGTCTAAACCAAAAAATGCACTCTCTCGAGGCACTCCTAAAAATGGAGAACATCAATATCTGTGCAGTAACTGAGACCTGGTTCAAGGCTGCAGAGACCGCCCCTGCAATACCAGGCTACAACTCTTACCACACTTTTCGGCCACCAAACCAGGACCAAAACACTCAAGGTGGAGGAGTGTCCATATTCACCAAGGATATTCACAACACCATACACGACTTGAAAACACACAAACCCAGTAAACAACAGAAAAGCGAGCTGGAACACAATGAGAGCAGGCTAAAAACTGAAAATATTTAATAAAATCCAAGTAAAAGTAAGTGCTTTTGGCAGAAACAGTGTTCTGCCTTCATCAGACAAACATAAATCATTCAAATGGCACCTATTTTAAATAAGTTACAAATGATTTAACAAATCAAGAGCAAGTGCATTTTCAATTAAGAAAAAACCATGGAAACCTTAAAACAGCAATATACTTTACATTGTTAAATACTAGTCATTGTTTTGTAGTAAACATAAAAAACACAGCAAATGAAGTTCGCTAAATGTAATAACCTTCATGCAGTATGTGCAAATAAATTGTGCTGTGCTTAGAAATTAATATCAATGTGTTACCAGCAGCCTAGTTAAAAGAAAAAAATATGTATATATATGTGTATATACAAATAGAATATTTATCTCATTGAACAAAATTAAATTGAATAAATCAAGAAATAAAATTACTCTCTATACAAAATTAGGACAATTCATTATTGTACTAATAAATAAATAAATAAATAAATAGTTACATCAGTGAAGCTTAAGCTAATAAAAAACTCCAGTAGATAATTCAACTGCACACAGGGACAGGGAATAACTGGAATGTCACCACATGTGCTGTACCCAAAACTAAGGGACAATACAAACAACTCTAATAGTCACAAGGCAAGAGGTAATAGTAAATGTAGGCATAAGCACCAGCGATAGTTGAAAGGGGTTACCTATTATAAGAGAGCCATCTCAAAACACACTTAATGGAAAGGGCGTCATTAATACCAGGGGTAATGTGTGCTCTTGTACGAATCTGCCATAGTAGTTCGTCTATTTCGAGACGAATTTGCCAAGGACCACCTCTGATGTCTGGGATAATCTGCTGTAAAATAATAAAACTAAAACGATGGTCGTTGTGTTCCATAATATGCCTAGCTAGGGCATTAGTATGGTCTTGCTTGGCAGTGGCGTGCCCAACACAATGCATCTGAAATTCTTCAGGTGCAACTAACACTAGGTAAGACTGCAATCCAAATTGTAGCTTGCTACAGATCCCCCACCATGCCCCAAGATTCTCACTACACCTTTCTAAACATACTGGAAAATATTAAGATACGACCAAACACCCTAATACTGGGTGATTTCAACTACCCTGCCATTAACTGAGAAAACTACTCGTGTACCAACACCTTTGTCCAACGGTTCTTGGAATTCATAAATTTCAAGGCCCTGGATCAACTAATCCTTAGTCCCACTAGGAGCTCCAGTATCCTAGACCTGGTCATTACCAACATGGAAAATCGATGCTCCATGCCTATGGTCACTCCCTCATTGGTCAGGTCTGACCATAAGCTAATCACCCTTGACATCCACATCCCATCCCCACCCCCCAGTAAGGAAACCTCTGTAAAAAACTTCTCCAAAGCCAGCTTCATGCTACTCAAGTCAGAAGAGACAAACTTCATGACACCCATGCAGCCGGGAACTGAAAGTTCGACTGCTGAGTCCTGCACTAAGGCACTGTACGAGCACATCCATTCGTGCATGAATCGTGCCATCCCCAGTAGAACCCAGACACTCTCCTCCAAAAACAGGAAGCCAATCTGGTGGTCCCTTGCCATAAACAAACTTTGCAACAAAAGGAAGAAACTGTTGCTGAAAAGAGGAAAATCCCAGGATGCAAAAAATTCCCTTACCAGCCTCAGTAAGAAGCTGAGATCCCTCATAAAATCCTCCAAAGCTAGTTACGAAAAGAAAATTGCCAAAGATTCCAAAGAGAACCACAAGGCATTTTATAGCTATGTCAAGAATCTAAATGACAATGCTCAGATCTGCTCTGAGCTACAACAGAATGGCATTAAATATACTGATCCCAAGGATATTGCCAATATCCTGTCAGATCGATTCAGTGCAAACTTCACCACCCCTCACCCCCTAAAGGGTCCATCTCAGTACCAAAAGATTGCCAAATTCTGGTAATAATGGCCACACAGGTAAAAAACGCACTCTCCAAAGCTAAAAATACAGCATCCATGGGACAAGACGACATCCCAGGCTGTGTACTACATGAACTACAAAGTGAACTGGCACCTCACCTAAGTCTCATGTTTAATCATAGCCTCACGTCAGGCTTCATGCCCACGGAGTGGCGCACAGCTACAGTTATCTCACTCCACAAGGGGGAATCCACCTTGGATCCCGGGAACTACTGCCCCATCAGTCTGATGAGCCTGATCTGCAAGGCCATGGTACGTATTATCATGGAACTTATGAACAAAGACATTGGCATCCTTCAAACACTGGACTCCATGCAGTTTGGGTTTGTGAAGGGCCGATCTTGTCTCCTGAACCTGATTGACTTCTTTGAATCAGTCTCCAGAGCCGTGGACAAGGGTAAGGTGGTCCACACAGCCTATCTGGACCTCGCCAAGGCCTTCGACACCATCCCCCACTCTGGAATCATAGATAAACTTACTAAGCTGGGCATTGATCCCGATGTCACTCAATGGGTTGCCACCTGGCTTACTGAGAGAACCCACACTGTAAAAGTAGCTGACTCCATATCCAGCTCCAGACAAGTGGAGTACCTCAGGGTTCAGTCCTGGGACCGGTCTTGTGTAGCATCTACTTCTCTGAAGTACAGGCCAACACTAAGGGACTCTGGCTAACAAAGTACGCAGATGACTGCAAACTGGGAGCCATTATTGAATCCGCAAATGATGTGGATATTTTACAAAAGGGCCTTACAGAAACATATGCTTGGTGCCAAAGCCATAGGCTCAAGCTCAATGACAAGAAATGTATAGATGTTATGTGGTCCTATCTCGCCTACATTCTTTACTCACGGGTTCGGAGCCGAGAATCGGATCCAACTCGGCCAACTTATTTCTCTAGCACGAAGTCTCTAATTGGTTGGGCTAACCCGGTATCCCAAGATGCACCTCTCCGTAGCCCCAGATCTCGTTTGCCGCTCATAGAGTTAGGATGTGGTCTCGCTTGGCTGTGGCTAAATACCCTTTTTCAAAACTTTTCATAAGTCTTTAGCAGTCTGTTTCTCATAAAAAGCTATTTTAATAGCTAGTTTTTCATTGTGAGTGTACTGTGTAAGTGAGTAGTGTTTTTTTTTTGTGGTATCCCTCTGTTTTGGCGGGCTAGGCCCATTTAATTTAGAGGACCTAGTCCTCTCCTGTGTTGTTCTTTGTGTAAACTTGTGTTTTGTTTGGTTTTTGGTCAGGAGTTAGATTTCCTTGCTGCACCAAAGAAACGTTTAAATTAGAGTTTCCTTGGCTGTTCGTAGTTTGGTCTTTTCCCGCCTTCCTCTTGTGTCTGTCGTTGTCGGTTGAGTGGGTGTTGTGAATTACTATGTCTAAAGAGCAGAAAGAGCATAAACCCTCTGGGTTTAAAAAAATGCTCAAAATGTGGCTACAAGATGTCCATTACAGATGGGCATTATATCTGCGTTTATTGTCTTGGTGCTATTCACCTGCAAGAGTCCTGCAGTTTTTGCCACGCTTACTGCAGGAAAGAAAAAATAAGCTGATTTTGAAGGGCCTGGTTAAGCCTTCTTTTGAGGAGTCCTTAGACTCTTCTTCTAGTACTAAGTCTAAGACTTCCAAGGCCAAGAAAAGATCTCCGGCTCCATCTGTCTCCTCGGAGCCCCCAGAGAAGGTTTCGAAAGTGGATACTGCCTCCTCGGCTCCCTTGTCCTCGGGGCCACAGGAGGTATCTGTTGTACTGGAGTCGACCTCAGCCCCGATATTATTGGAGCCTATTCGGAGCCGGTCACCCAGTGTTAGGCATGAGTCTCCGGGTAGGAGATCCCAATCTCCTTCTATTTCCTCCAAATCCTCTAGGCTGTCTGATTTGGATGTGGATAGGATGATCCAGCGGCTCCTGCAGGCACCGGTGTTAGCAAAATTGTTCTTGGCTCTGACCCAGTCGGCTCCGGAGCCGGTCCCTATTCTTCTACCGATGATTCCTCCTCCGAGCACCCCTTTGTCGTCGGAGCCGGAGTGCTCCGCACAGAGTGATGTTCTCGTGTCAGCTCCGATACCCCTTGTGAGTTTATCAGAGCCAACGTTGGCTCCAACCATGTCGGTTCCGTCCTCCGGTTTCGGTACTCTGGTTTCCTCAGTTGGACCTAGGGGGATACCTCGAGACTCTTGTCGGTTCCGAGCCTCCTTCTCAGTGCATCGGCTCGGGGAACCCCGACTCTGGTTGTGGTCTTTGAGACGGGTCAGTCCTCGGATTTGGGGGGACCTGCCTTTGGGGCCATGAGGAGCGCACTGGCCAGATCGTCAGTTACATCATGCGGATCGGTCACTCCTTCCCCCTACACCCCAGCTAGAGCCTCTGACACCCCCCCTATCTGTGGATGGCAGAGCCTGAAGGTCTGAGGATACCCCCATGAGCGGTCCCCAACTTTCTGAGGGCCCCTCAGTGTCGGTGCCTGAGGAGCCCCCTAGAAAGAAGTTGCGCAAGAGGAAGCACATAGACTCCCAGGACGAGTCCCTCACTTCCAATACTGACCTCGAGGAGTCAGAGGGGTCCCCTAAGTCGTCCCCCAATGATGTCTCTTTCTCCGACATCCTGGAGATCTTGAGGCAGAGAGGCGACTGGTCGTCCAAGACCCCCTCTGAGGAGGAGTCGGTATTCCTCAAGGCCTTCGGAGCTCAACCCTGCACCTCCTGGGTGTCTCCACCTGAACTCCTGGATTTGATTTGTCGAAGGGTGTGGGAGAGCCCTGATTCCGTGGAACCGGTGCCCAGATGTCCATATAAGTTTCTTTCTGCTCCCCTGGGGAAAGAGTTCCTGACCAAAGGGGTTTCTGTAGATGCCTTGGTGGTGGCGGCAGCCACTCAGCAGGAAGTTGCAGAGGCTTCTTCTTCCGTCCATCCTCCTAACAAGGAGTCCAGGAGTATGGACCGGTACGGGAAGCGTACCCTGTCTTCAGTGACCTTTACTTTGCGGTCACTGAATTATCTTTGACATTTTACTCGGCTCCAGAGAGATCTCCTTAAGGAGCTAGGAGACACTCTGACGGGTAACATGCCTGAGGCGGTAGCGCAGACTGTTAACGCCCAGTTGGCTACCCTTGGTTCCATTTTCAACTCGTCCATGAGGCTCATATCCTATGCAGCCGAAGGGACGAGTAGGGCAGCTAGCTCAGGTGTAGCTCTCAGAAGGCAAGCCTGGATGCGCATATGTCATTTCGCGGAGGCCTTTAAGTCTTCCTTCACTGATGCCCCCTTTGATGGGTCCTCACTCTTCGGGACCAAAGTGAAAGACACCCTCACCAGATGCGAACAGGAGGGGAAGACCCTATCTGCCGTAGGGGCCCGTTTCTCTCTTCCTTCTAGGCCTTACCCCAAGGCTCAGAGAGGAGGGAAAATGTGGTTCAAGAAGTCACAAAAGTCTTTCTCTGCTGCTCAAGGTGAGTCCCCCTCCAGAGGCAGAGGAGGGGGAAATTATTCCGGAAGACGCTGTCCTAGAGGCAGAAGACGCCCCCACAACTCAGGAGACCGAGATTCCTTTCGCAGGTCTTCCTTTCAGCGTTCCTGAGGTGTTGACCGACTGTGCTGTTCCGGAGCCAGTCGGGGGCTGAATTTCGTTGCACCCGGAAGCCTGGGAAAGCATCAGGATTGTTGGGTGCTTCGAATAGTTACCGGAGGTTACACTATCCCCTTTTTATCAACACCCCCTCCAGTCAAAAGAATCCTGGACGTTCCACCCAGTCAACGGGATCAAGCAGCACTAGAAGTTTCAAAGCTGCTAGAAAAAGGAGTCATCCAACCAGTCCCCTCAGACCGTATCGGATCAGGAACTTACTCAAGACTCTTTTTGGTGCCGAAAAGAACAGGGGACCTGAGGCCCATTCTGGATCTCAGCCGATTGAATCACTACTTTCTGAAGTCCAAGTTCCGAATGGTCACTCTTCAGTCCATTTTTCCCTTGCTGGAAAAAAGAGTATGGATATGCTCCATCGATCTCAAGGATGCCTACTACCACATCAAGATGGACAAGGCATCCAGGAGTCACTTACGCTTCCGGCTGAGAGCCAGTCACTTCCAGTTTTGTTCCCTGCCCTTTGGTCTCACCACAGTCCCCAGGGTGTTTACCAAGTGTTTGGCAGTGGTGACGGCTCACCTGAAACATCTGGGATTCCAGGTGTTTCCATATCTGGACGACTGGCTTCTCACCGCCCCCACCAGTCATCTCCTCATTCAAGCCAGGGAGAGGCTGCCATTACACTTTGTCAACAACTAGGAGTTACCTTGAACTGGGAAAAGTCTGCCTTGCTGCCCTCACAGCGTGTTGTTTTTATAGGCGCAGAGCTAGACTCTATTCAAATGCGAGCCTTTCTGCCACAAGAAATGATAAGAGTGCTGCAGTCTCAGATTCACGCATTGTTGCCCCTCAAGAGAGTTCAGGCCAGGTTAGTTCTCCAGCTCCTGGGATCCATGGCTGCCACCATCATGTTGGTGCCTCTAGCCAGGTTACACATGCGGATCCTACAGTGGCTCCTTTCGGCCCAGTGGTCCTTTCAGAAACTTCCTCTTTCCCACTTGATACTTCTCATGGAACGGTGCAAACAGGACCTCCGCTGGTGGCTATGTTCCTTCAATCTGGACAAGGGGAGGAGCTTGATTCCTATGTCTCCAGTGGGCACGGTGACCACGGACACCTCCCAGATGGGGTGGGGGGACATTATCTTGGCAGGATGGTCCATGGCACATGGCAAGATCATGAGGTACACCTGCACATCAGTGTTCTAGAGATGAGAGCGGTGTTACTAGCATTGCGGGCACTCCAAAGCTCTCTTCCTCTGGGAACGATTGCAGTTCACTCGGACAGCATGTCTGTGGTGTGGTACCTGAACAAGCAGGGGGGAACCAAGTCTTATCCCCTCTGCAGAGAGGTCATGCAAGTGTGGCATTGGGCAGTGTCTTCCCAATGGTTTTTAGTGGCAATGCACATTCCGGGAAAGACCAATGTGATAGCGGACAGGCTGAGCAGAGCTATTCTGATGCCTTACGAGTGGTCCCTGAACAACCGAGTGGCGGTTCAAATTTTCAACAGGTGGGGTCAGCCTTGCTGCGATCTCTTCACCAGCCCTCTCAATGCCAAATGCAGCAAGTACTTCACACTGATCCCCCCACAGGGGGAGTCACCCAGGGGCACTCTAGTCCACGATTTGCCCCCCAGTCTGATCTATGCTTTCCCTCCGTTTCCTCTGTTACCAAGAGTGATTCAGAAAGCCATATCCTTGGAAAGCAGGATGATTCTAATTGCTCCACACTGGCCTCGACAAGTATGGTTCCCTTTTCTTCAGCAGTATGCAGTGGACGGTCCTTGGACCCTGGACCCAGTGCCAGACCTACTGATTCACATGTCAGGACAGCTCCATCCCTCCCTGCGAACCCTCAGGTTGACAGCCTGGCTGCTCCACTTCCATCACTAGTTAGACGACATTCCTTTTCACCTGAGGTGGTACACATCTTGTCTTCATCTCATAAGTCTTCCACCAGAAGGATTTATTCCAGCAAATGGAAGAGATTCTCCATTTGGGCTCAGGCCCAAGGTTTGGACCCCTTCACAGCCCCAATTACGTCGGTCTTAGATTTTTTAGCCATGCTTTTCCGACAGGGCTTTGCACCTGCTACCATTAAGGTGCAGCTGGCTGCAATTTCTAATTTTCATACATCTTACGAGCCTTCTCTTATGGGCCATAAACTTTGTAAGGCCTTCTTGAAAGGCACCTGGTTACTTCGCCCTTCTGTTTCAGAACCTGTCATGCCATGGGATCTAAACCTTGTGTTACAAGCCATCACTTCACCACCCTTTGAACTGGCTGCCACCTGTGAATTAAAATTTCTATCTTGGAAGACGGCTTTCCTAATAGCCATTACATTGGCCAGAAGAGTATCAGAGATTCAAGCTTTGTCCATTAAACCTCCGTATTTGACCTTTCATAAGGACAGAGTTTCCCTGAGACTTAACCCGTCCTTCCTTCTGAAGGTGTCATCCACCATTAATCTTCATCAGTCTACTGAGTTACCAGTGTTCTTTCCAAACTTTTCCAATAAAGCAGAGTTTAGATTTCACCAGTTGGATGTACACAGACAACTAAGATTCTACTTACACAGGACTAAGCATATTAGGAAGTCTGATCAACTGTTTGTGTCCTTCTCAGAAAACAGAACAGGTTGTCCTATTTCCAAGAGCACAATTTCTAAATGGATCAAAGATTGTATTTCCTTTACCTATTAGTCAGCAGGCAGAAATTTACCTTTTCCCGTCAAAGCTCACTCTACCAGGGCAGTGTCTACATCAATAGCTTACCATGCCAGGCTTTCATTGGATGATATTTGTGCTGCGGCCACCTGGGCCTCTCTGCACACCTTTATTACTCATTACAAGTTGGACGTGGCTTCTAGGGGCCGGGCTTCCTTTGGTTCCACGGTTCTCAGGAGTATTTTCCTATGAGCCACCCAGGATAGAGGTGCTGGGGACGCTGTCCCGTGAGTAAAGAATGTAGGCGAGATAGGACCACATAACATCAGGTAGTTATGTACTCACCATAATGATCGATGTATGTGGTCCATCTCGCCTCACATTCTTACGTACCCTCCCACCTGCCCCCTTCCTGTAGAATTTGGAGGAAAATTGGCTCTGAGAACCCTTCAATGTCAGTTGTTTTTTCTTTCCTTTCTGGCTGGAGCTCCTTCCAGTGGCGGTTGTGTGTGGGGTGTGACTGGAATGGCTGCAAACTAGATCTGGGGTTAGGGCGAGGTGCATCTTGGGATACCGGGTTAGCCCAGCCAATTAGAAACTTCGTGCTAGAGAAATAAGATGGCCGAGTCGGAGCCGATTCTGTGCTCCGAACCCATGAGTAAAGAATGTGAGGCGAGATGGACCACATACATCGATCGTTATGGTGAGTACATGACTACCTGTTATCCCCTTTGGGAAAAAACATGTACCCATGAATTACCACATAGTTTGCAGTACACTAAACACCGAAAGTGTGACAAGAGACTTAGAGACACAGGTGGACAGTGGTCTCACCTTCGATAACCACATCGCCACAACAGTCAGGAAGTCCTTCTTTGTGGCACACCTCATCAGTAAGGGCTTTTCATTCAGAAAAAAGGAGGTCATTGTCCACTGTACTCATTCCTCATTAGACCCATTATAGAATACAACGCCCCGTTTGGTATGTACCTCTCAAGACATCTGCAACAACTGGAAAGGCCACAGAAATACCTCACAAAAAGAATCACAGGCCTAAAGCAGATGCCCTATGCTGACAGTCTAAAAAAAACTCCACCTATACTCTGTCACATATCGTCTACTCAGAGTCGATCTCTGCTTAACATACAAGGCCATGTCAAATCCAGAGTTGGAAATGCTACACTTAAAGAAATCCCAATCCCTCAGAGACACACACTCCAGGGAGCTAACTCTTATCATCACAATGAACAAAACAGGCTGGAGGGATAGGTTCCTGATCCAAAGACTCCCGAGACTCTGGAATAGACTGCCCATACATGTCAAGCAGAGCACTTCTTTGGCCCTCTTCAAAAGGAATCTTGATGATTGGATGGCAGATAGGAAATTTACCCTGGGGATCACGTCAGTCGCCTTGCTAGTTAGGGGTCCAGGGAAGTAAATACTGTGGGAAGAAAGAGCCAGGGAATTGTTATGGCTAGGCTTGTATAGGCTCTAGGCCCGATAGCCTGGTACTAACCTATGAACCTATGAAAGGGCCCTGGAGTAGAAGCAGTGATTGCAAGGTCATTCCCAGTGAAACAGTCGGCCCACAGCATAAACCACTGGTTACCCCAATCAGCTGCAAGCAGTGGTCACAGAAGGCTCTAAAGTCAACAGAGACCAGGCTGACGACCTGGATGTTGGCTAAAGAGAATGTACAACATTTCAAGGAGTTACTCAGGGCTCTAGCACCCCAAGAAGAGGAGAAAATAGGTGGAGTTGAAGAATTTCAGCACCGCAAAACAGCATGTTTGAGGACTACAGAAAAGATATGTGGCCGAGCCAAGTATAGAAGTAAGGTATGTTAGGAAAGCTGGTGGTGGAATGCAAAAGTTCAAAAGTCATCAAAAGAGAAAAGGTAGTGCAGGAAAAGATGGAAGATAGAAAAGACAGACCAGGCTAGGAAAAAATACTGATTGGCTAACAAAGAAGCTAAGAAAGGAGTTGCAATAGCAAAGAATAGGACATTGGAGGCAGTCTGCCATCTTCTGGAAAGGGACTCAGGTGACACAAAGAAACTATATCAGGTTGCAAGGCAAAGACAGAAAGATAAAGAAGATAGTCATACACCCTTCATAAGGGTTGCTAGCAACAACCTGCTCAACAGCCCACAGAACATTAAAGGCAGATGGAAGGAGTACTTCTAGCAGTTTCTAAATGAAGAAAACCCCACAGAAGCTCTATTGCCCCAGACACAGCCTACAGTGAGAAAAGAATAGGAACCCACCCTAGAAGAAGTAAGAACAGCACTAAGGAAAATGAACTCATGGAAGGCAGCAGGCTCAGATGAGGTCACAGCAGATATGATAAAGATTCTTTAGGCAGAGCAGATAAGGAAGCTAGAGGTAATGAAAATGAAGTTCTTGAGATGGGTAGTAGGATGCACACTGTGGGACAAATAAAGAAATGAGCACATAAGAGCAGAAGCCAAAGTAGCTCCATTTTGCAGAAAAGAATAAGAGAACAGATTATGGTGGTTCGGGCATATGTGTAGAAAAGCAGAAGACAATCTGGTAAAGAAGATTTGGGACAACAGGAAAAAGGTAAGATGAAACAAGGGCATCCAGCAAAGAGGTGGATGGATTGTTTGAGAGAAGATCTGTGACAGTCATGAGTGTGAAAGAAGGCATGAGTGTAGCATTGAATCAAGAGAGATGACGACAGTTAACACGACACCCCAACCCCAACCCCATGTAGAAAAATGGGAAAAAGGTTGATGATGATGATTCCGTTGATTCAGAAAGTGCATCTCAGTGCAAGCAGGGAAACTTATAGTCCCAGCTTGGATAAGATTGTAGATGTAATATTTTATTGGTATGGCTGCAGGAACTTATAAGGCTTACATTTCAGACATTAGTGGCACTGGGCACGTGAAACATTCCCAGACTACTAAATTTACCCTTATCCCATAATGTGCTGATGTCTGTTCCTCTTGTATCTCTCAGCCTGCAGACATTGAAAATAGGTACAAAGGCTTTTGAAAAGTAGATAAATTAGGCAAAAAATCTGGACTCCTAATCACCACACAACTTGAATATTGAATGGTGTGTTAATCTTAGTATGTCAAATAGGATTATGGGATACTACTCAAAAACAGAAGTTTAAAAAACGCGAGTGACAAAAATATAAGCATATTATGAACAACACAATATAAAATCTGAAGATTTTAATAAAACATCCTGCAAATATCTGCCCCAGAAAGTCATTTATTTTTGCTTCTGCAAAGAAATGCAAAATGTGGCTCTTTGTTTAAATTAATGTTGTCATCAGTATGTTGGTTGGTGGTCTGCACTGTAGTGGCAGAACAGGTAGCTTATATCCTTCTAAGTTGGGAACTGCTGATTGAGGGCTCAGTGTCTGTTATTCTAAAAGTGTATTAATTCTGGTTTAAGCACTTGGGCTTCAGGCCAGTTGTTTTACATTAAAAGGTTTCGTGGTCTGCACTCTTGTGGGAGGAGAGGCTGGTCTCTGCCCTTCTGAGCTGGGAATTTCTGGTTAAAGGCTTATAGTGCCTGCATATTTGAACTGCTTCTTACTGAAATTGGTACACCTTGTTTGCTGTAGCATAGACTAGATCCAGGCCTGCTGAATCTAGCTTTGTTTGTATAACTTGAGCACTAATCCAGGCATTCTTTAAAGTATTCAATTGTATTTATTACTGCTTGGTAGTAACTTGATTAAAGTGTAGCTATCATTCTAAGTCTTTTGGATCAAGCACTTGGGCTTCAGACCAGTTGTTTTACATTAGGAAGGTTTGTGGCCTTGCACTGTGGTGGCAGGGCAGATAGCTTACATCCTTCTAAGTTGTGAACTGCTGATTGACGGCTCAGTGTCTGTTATTCTAAAAGTGTATTAGTTCTGGTTTAAGCACTTGGGCTTCAGGCCAGTTATTTTACATTAAGAAGGTTCGTGGTCTGCACTCTTGTGGGAGGAGAGGCTGTTCTAGCCTTCTGAGCTGCGAATTTCTGGTTAAAGGCTTATAGTGCCTGCATATTTGAACTGTTTCTTACTGAAATTGGTACACCTTGTTTGCTGTAGCATAGACTAGATCCAGGCCTGCTGAATCTAGCTTTATTTGTATGCTGCTTGTTTGTTTGCTTGTTATTTCCCTGAAACGCTAATTCCACCTAAAACGCGGCTTTTCAGCGCTTCTGTGGATCCCTAGTGATATCTGCATTGCTTACTGTACTTATTTCCTTGTTTCACTTGAAAGAAAGTTACTGTTTGTCGTTTTGCATTTAAGTTACCTGAAACACATTGCATTTAAGTTACCTGGCACTTGCTCACTAAAGCAATTATATAAGTCAGCACTAAAATATTAAAAGCACTACACCCTCACAAACTCCCCTTGAGTACCTCGTTCCCCTTTGGCCCTTTTTTTTCAATTATAAAGGAATTCCCAATACTATTCTAGCATGTCCAAAGGTCAGTTGTCAATCTCCTCTCCGGTCCAGCTGGTGAATCTCGGAATCTTGAGGCAATGTTACAACTGCCTCATGTACACAGACAACCCTCTCCTCCTTCCAACAAATTCCAACACATGTGAGAGATGCAACCATATAGCCATACTGGAGGCTAAGCTCTCTCAACTCAGTACTGGTGAAACCAGTCAGGAGGAGAAGGAAACCACACTCACTACAATTCCAATCTCACATAGACCTAACACGACAGCAAACCAAACACATAAACACACAAAAACATACTCGGAGGCTCTAAATAAAAATCTGCCTAAGCAGCAGAGACCTCCAAAGCAGACACCCAAGCAACCGCTACCCCAAAACAAAACTCGTGCAACACATAGCTCACAAAACCAGTGTGCCGGACAGTCACAGCCCTTAAGGCTAAACAACACACCTGATACACTTGTAATAGGTGACTCAATCGTCAGGCACACTGACGTCCCGCTCACCAGGCTGAACAAGGAGAAGGTCACAGTGAGCTGCCTGTCAGGCGCTAGGATCCGCCACATAACACAAGCACTCAGGTCACTCCAAGGCAAGTACAAATATGACTCAGTCATTGTCCATGCTGGTGTGAATGACCTGAGATGTACCTCCCTGGACTACGTGAAAAGAGACCTAGAGGAGCTCTCTGAGCATGTAGCCCAGGCCGGTATGACCCTGACCTTGAGTAGCATCTTACCCTCACCAAGAATGATGCCACAATATGAAGACAAGATGATCAATTTCAACAATTGGCTTGAGTATTGGTGTCATTCAAAGGGGATCCAATGCCTGTCAGCCTGGGATGACATGCTCGACAAGCCACGATGCTTCGCTAGGGACGGCTTGCACCTGTCACCCCTGGGCTTTTGGATATTGGCAAAGGCTCTTGCTACCCCCGTAGTGCCTTTTTTAGGCAAGGCTCAAAAGACAAACCCACCTCTATAGGTATCACAAGGGATAAGAAACTAAGAGTAATGCTACTCAATGCCAGAAGTCTAAGCCTCAAGATGCACGCACTAGAAACTCTCCTTAGCATGGAGAACATCGATATCTGTGCAGTAACAGAAACCTGGTTCAAGGCTCCCGAGAGCACCCCAGCACTACCAGGTTATAGCTCATACCATGCTTTTCGGCCCCAAAACTTGGATCGTACTACAAAAGGAGGGGGATTATCAATATTCGTCAAAGATACCCACACCTCCAGGTTGGTGGCACAGCATAAAGCATCAGAGACTATCCATGTGCAACTAACAGTGGGTAAAACTGCCTTCCAGTTTATAGCCTGCTACAGACCACCCTCCCAAACCCAGGAACCCTACTCGGCCTTCCTGAGAACACTGGAAAATATGAAGGTCTCTCCAAACACCATTATATTGGGTGACTTCAACTACCCAGACATAGACTGGGAGCATTACTCTAGCTCCAACACCCTAGCCCAAAGGTTCGTAGAATTTATAAACTCAAATGCTATGGAACAACTTGTTACCACTCCCACAAGAGGGGAAAACATACTGGACCTGATCATCACCAACATGGTGACTCTATGCTCCAGACCAGAAGTGTATCCCTCACTGGTAAGATCAGACCATAAACTAATCTCACTGGATATTCACATCCCGACTCCACCCCCTGCCCTGAAAACCACAGTGAAAAACTTCTCTAAAGCAAATTTCACACTCCTCAAAACCGAGGTGGAATCCTTCAAAGCCCCCGGGCCTGTGAAAAATATGGCCCAGACTGCAGAATCCTTTATAAACGCATTCTATGAACACCTTCAGGAATGCATGGATCATGCAATTCCAAATAAAACCAAGACCCAGTCCTCCAAAGGCAGACGTCCTGTCTGGTGGACCCCAGCCATAAACAAACTATACAATAGAAGGAGGAAGCTACTACATGATAGAGCAAAATCCCAAAAAGGGAAGGCATCTCTAATCAGTATTAGCAAAAAACTACGGGCACTCATAAAATCGTCTAAGGCCAGCTTCGAGAGAAAAATTGCACAGGACACTAAGGATAATCACAAGGCTTTCTTTAGTTATGTTAGGAACCTGGGTGGGAATTCCCAGATATGCTCAGAATTAGTCCAAAATGACAAAAAATACACCGAACCCGCAGACATTGCCAACATCCTAGCTGACAGGTTCAGCGCAAACTTCTCCCCCCCCCCCCCCCCCAAAAAGGCAAATATTTATCCTAGCAGAGTGCTGCCCCCCTGACATCTCAGATGCTCAGGTAAGAGCTGCCCTCTCCAAAGCAAAAAACACAGCATCAATAGGACCAGACGGTGTCCCGGGCTGCATCCTACATGAACTCCAAGAAGAGCTAAACCCAAACATAAATCTACTGTTCAATCTCAGCCTTACTACAGGATATGTACCCAAACAGTGGCATACAGCAACAGTGGTTCCTCTCCACAAAGGTGGTGCCTCAACGGATCCTGGAAACTATCGCCCCATAAGCCTGACTAGCTTGGTCTGCAAAGCTATACAAAGGATCATCATGGACCTCATAACTAAAGATATTGGGGATGTACAGACACTGGATCCTACCCAGTTCGGCTTTGTTAAGGGCAGATCCTGCCTCTTAAACCTGGTTGATTTCTTTGAAACAGTCACCAAGGCCATTGACGAGGGGAAGGTGGTCCACACAGCCTACCTGGACCTCGCAAAAGCCTTCGATGCAATACCCCACTCGGGCATTATAGATAAGCTCACCAGCTTAAATATAAACCCCTATGTCACTAGATGGGTTGCAAACTGGCTCAAGGACAGAACCCACATGGTTAGAATTGCTGGAGCCATGTCAGACTCCAAACCAGTTACAAGTGGCGTCCCCCAAGGCACAGTCCTGGGACCTCTCTTGTTCGGTATATATTTCTCGGAGGTACAGACCAACAAGGAAGGACTGTGGCTGACTAAGTTCGCAGATGACTGCAAACTGGGTGCCATAATCGACTCTCCAGCCGACACAAGCATCCTCCAAAAGGGCCTCATAGAAACAGACAACTGGTGCCAGAGCCATGACCTCAAGCTAAACACCAAAAAGTGTATAGTCATCCCCTTTGGAAAAAACAAAGTGCCCACAAATTGCCACATAGGTGGTAATCCATTAAGTACGGAAGAGGTAATTAGGGACCTGGGGACCCAAGTTGATAGCAATCTCTCATTTGACAACCACGTGGCCAAAGTGGTTAGAAAAACATTTTATATAGCCCACCTAATCATGAAGGGATTCATATCTAGATCAGGGGAGGTCATCGTGCCTCTTTACTCATCCCTCATCAGGCCCATAATTGAGTACAATGCCCCTTTTGGGATGTACCTTACCAGACACCTGCAGCAACTGGAAAGACCCCAAAAGTACCTCACCAAGAGGATCATAGGGCTCAAACAGATGCCATATGCTACCCGGTTAAAGAAACTCCAGCTCTACTCAGTGGCATACCGCCTGCTCAGAGGCGATCTGTGCCTGACGTATAAAGCCATGTCCAACCCGGAATTAATGAACAATGCTGCACCTGTTATTTTTTCTTTGTGTGAGGCCCTACCTCCCTTTAATTCTCTGTGGAATGCCCTCTGACCTTTGATATGATGCAAGGCATTCCTCAAAAGCTGCCAGTTCAATGCATAAAAGCAGGTCTGGGGGCTGTGCTGTTTTTTCTAGTGAAAGCAGTGATGTCCAACTTACTGGCTTAACTTCTGATATTGTAATTTTAAATCCCTACAAGCGTGATCCTTATTTGAGTTCAGCAGGAAGTTCAGATGACAGCAGTGTTGATGTCGATGAGGGTCCATACCTTAGTGAAATCCTGCTGTAAAATCACTACTTGGGCACTAATCTTCTATCTTATCCTGCACTGTTATGTCTTCTTGGCCAGACATACTATACCATACTCTCCTGAACTTTACGTTGTTATGAAAGCTCCCTTTCCCCACTGTACTACTATTATAAAATACTGTGGATCTAAACTTTGTTAGGGTAAACACTCATTCATAGGTTGGTACTACGCTATCGGCCATAGGACCAATACAAGCCTAGTCATAACAATTCCCTGGCTATTTCTTCCCACAATATTTGCTTCCCTGATCTACATATGAATTATTTTTTATATCATTGTATTGTCTATATTACATTTATAATGTTTATATTTCAACTCTCTTGCCAATATCTTTGTTTTCTGACCATTGTATACTGATACAGTCATTGTTTTTTTCTCATTATTGTATGCTCAAACAATTCATCTCAGTGTGTATGTATGCTACTTATTTTATGGAGCTTTAATCCCAGGGCCTCTGCTGAAAAGGGGGTTTCCACCCATTCAGACTTTCCCCAATCAACAAAAGCGTAAATAAATAAATAAATCTGGGAAACCATGAAAAGTTCTATTTATTTATTTATTTTATTTAAATCAATAAAGAAAGTACATTTTTTGTGCATAGGTTGTGTTTTTGTTAGACTTGTAGGGGAGGAGCTTTGTAGATGATATATAGCTCTGTTTGAAAATTAGCTATAAATATGAAATTTGGAGCAAGTACTATAATGTTCTTCACAGGAGCTGTGTCACACATTGTTTTACACACACACACACACACACACACACACACACACACACACACACACACACAGAATTGCTGTTGGACAAAGGAGTGAAATTCAGTCCTTTATTTCAGTTCTTATGTATGTAATGTAAACTTTTTTTGTTTTTAATTTCTGAAGAAAATATATAATGGAACTGTAGGATAGGTATGTAGTGCAGTTTACAAGGATACAAAGACTTATTCCTGAAACTACTTTGAGAGTGAAAGGGAGAGGGTAGAATGATGATAGTCCAGGGAGTAGAGCACACTCTGTGTGTGTGTGTGTGTGTGTGTGTGTGTGTGTGTGTGTGTGTGTGTGTGTGTGTGTGTGTGTGTGTGTGTGTGTGTGTGTGTGTGTGTGTGTGTGTGTGTGTGTGTGTGTTATGCAGCTGCACATGTGTACTTGTAAAATTTTAATCAGAGACACTACAATATTCTCGGCAGCCGAAAGGCATGTACAGCATAACTAACGTCATAATTTGCTTAGACACTTAAAAATAATGTACATAAATGAGTAACTATTTCCACAGAAACAAAACACCATTTATGCCATCTTTAAAGTGAACTGCAACAAGCATGTTGCTGTCAGCAGTACAGAAATACATAGACAACCCATTTTACCATTGCAAAACTTAATGGTAACTCCTTGAAAAGTAGTGATGTGTAAAATAGTAAAATAAAACAAATACAAACTGGTAAATGAAACAAAAGTGCTGCAGGCAGGTGGCTAAAAACAAACCAATTTATTCAACAATAAACGTGAAGCGCTTTTCGTCAAGTCAGTGACTTGACTTCCTCAGACATCAAACAAGTTCTCAAACCATTCTTTTATATATTGTTTTGATTAATTAATCTGAATATGCACCAATCAGACGACATCCCTTCCCACTAATATGTAATGCAATAGAGTCTTAAAAATACAGCGTGAAATAACCATACACAAAATAAAATAAAACATAGCATTCCCTTTTAGTATGTACAATATGATAAAACATTCATATACACTAGACATTAAATGCCCTACATATTAAAATTAGAACTGAGATTAAGCAAAATAATATACAACAATGTCCCTCAAAACTGTACCACATAACCTCTTCCTCTCTAAACCTTTTAATTTCAAAATACAAGTTAATGAAATCACTTCATTCAGGCCAGAGTAATGGCAAGCATCCAAGCATAACTACCATAAAACCTCTTGCCTCTCCAAAATAAGGGATGATAGTCTTCCCCTACACGGATCTTGGGCAACCTGTTCCACCACCCTAATTCGAAAAGAGTGACCCAAGTTGGCACCACAGTGTTTCGCCAACACATTTTTTACCTAGCCCTTTCTGATGTAATAATCATGTTCGTATACCTTCTCTTTCAACTTCTTATCGGTCTTACCTATATAGAAAGCTGGGCATACTCTGCACTGGGCAAGGTATACGACCAATTTAGTTAGAATTAAACCTGATATGTGTGGTGTACACTCTATTGCTTATTTCAAATGTACTCCCTGATGCCTGTAAACCTACACATATTACATGCTTCACATCTGTACATACCAGGTGTCCTAACCTTCATACTTCTCTTAGTCTCCAACACATTCTTCAGGGTCCTCCCGCTCCTAAAAACGGTAATCGGTCTATCCCCTAATTTATTGTTTAACTCTGCATCAGTACAAACAATATTCCAATTCCTCATAATAATATTGTGACTAAAAGGGTCAGGAAACTAATAGTAAATAGTGTATAATTTGTTGAATTGGCCACAGGCCATATTCGCTAAGGGTTTAACGTTTATTTCTTCATGCCGTTTTGATTTACCTAGAACTATATTAGATGTGAAATTATTTGCACATAAATTAAATCTACGTTTTTTTGTTAGGTAATAATCAGGTTGAGAATGATACTTTGAGTGCCTAGCTTGTTCAACCCACCCTTGCACCCACTGATTAATTTGTTTGAACAGCTGTGCAAAATGGAATTGAGAGAACATGGAATTTTAGAATGGAATATATCAAAAGAGGAACGAACAATGCTTGAACAACTTAAACTGTTACCCATCAGGGTGCTAAAACCCTATAAAGGGGGAGGTTTGGTGATCATGCATGAAGATGATTACTAAAACAGAATGGTAAAGATGTTGAATAGTGATATTTATGTCTTATCGAGCATGATTGAAATGCATACAGCTAATAGGAGAATTAATGTTTTTTTTGAATGATTTATTTATTGAAGGGATGCTTGATGTTGACACTTAAAACTATTTGATTAACCTTGCACCTAAAGTTCCAACTTTGTTCGGACTACCAAAGATCCACAAGACTGTGGTAGATCCACCCATGAGGGTCCTTGCAAATGCAAGAATGTCCATCAATTACGCCAGTATGAAATTGGTGGATCAAATATTGAAGAAATATGTGTTTATGGAACAGCAGATTTGCAAGGACTCATGGGCATTTCTGCAGGCCATTAATTCTGTTGGCTTTGAGGAGTCATATAACTTTTTGACAGTGGATGTGACTGATTTATATTTTTCCATTCCTCATACATTAGGGATAGAATGGGTTACGGCCCGGTTAATACATCATAAGGCACCAAGTGCTGAGATTAGACTAATTGAGGAGTTATTGGACATTATTTTCTCCAATAACTTTGTCAGTTTTGACAAGGAGATATATCTGCAGAAAGTGGGTATAGCGATGGGTTCCCCATGTGGAGCCAGTGTGGCCAACCTAGTGATGGCACACTGGGAACACCAGTTTATTTTTGAGGATGAGAGCACCATGGCTAAGATCAGTTATTATACCCGGTTTTTAGATGATATTTTTATCCTTTTTAAGGGGGATGTTATTGAAGCAGATGTGTTCATGAACTATGTGAATAACACAACTGAGTTTTTGAAATTCACTAGTACATTTCATGGTAGAAATATAAGTTATTTGGATGTGTTGTTGGTCAAGGATACTAGCCTTAGAGTTTATATGTCAAGCATCTTTCGTAAAACAAACCTATTCCAACACCTTGCTACACTTTTCTAGCTCGCATCCATTACATCAGAAGAAGTCCGTAATTAAAGGATAGATGGTTCATGTGGCTAGAATGGTAAGTGAGATAGATGAATTTTTTAAGGAATGTGATTTTATATGTGGGATGTTCTTTGAGAGAGGATATCCAACTCCTCTCGTGAAGACCATACAGAAGGAAGTGCAACAAAAAAAGAGTAAATGGTGTTTATAAGGCTATCTTAAGTGCAGAATTTAGCCTACACCAAGGTATTGGTGGGGAATTAGGTCCTGTGGCCAATTCAGCAAATTATACACTTGTGACTCATTCATTTACTATTAGTTTCCTGACCCCTTTTAGTATAGAGGCTTTAGAGATCCACAATATTATTATGAGGAATTGGAATATTGTTTGTACTGATGCAGAGTTAAACAATAAATTAGGGGATAGACCGATTACCGTTTTTAGGAGAGGGAGGACCCTGAAGAATGTGTTGGAGAGTAAGAGAAGTATGAGGGTTAGGACACCTGGTATGTACAGATGTGAAGCCTGTAATATGTGTAGGTTTATGGCAT
The DNA here is from genome assembly GCF_019279795.1 of Protopterus annectens. NCBI lineage: Eukaryota > Metazoa > Chordata > Ceratodontiformes > Protopteridae > Protopterus > Protopterus annectens. Next base: position 480,180,781 of record NC_056727.1, read on the forward strand.
CAGGGAGTACATTTGAAATAAGGAATAAAGTGTACACCACACATAACAGGTTCAATTGTAACTCTAAATCGGTCGTATACCTTGCCCAGTGCAGAGTATGCCCAGCTTTATATATTGGTAAGACCGATAGGAAGTTGAAAGAGAGGGTATACGAACATGATTATTACATCAGAAAGGGCAAGGTAGAAAATGCATTGGCGAAACACTGTGGTGCCAACTCGGTTCACATTTTTTGATTTAGGGTGGTAGAACAGGTTGCCCCGTATCCGTGTAGGGGAGGACTATCATCCCTTATTTTGGAGAGGCAAGAGGTTTTATGGCAGTTATGCTTGGATGCTTGCCATTACCTTGTCCTGAATGAAGTGATTTCATTAACTTGTATTTTGAAATTAAAAAGTTTAGAGAGATAGAGGTGATGTGGTACAGTTTTGAGGGACATTGTTGTATTTTATTTTGCCTAATCTCAGTTCTAATTTTAATATGTAGGGCATTTAATATCTAGTGTATTTGAATGTTTTATCATATTGTACATACTAAAAGGGAATGCTATGTTTTATTTTATTTTGTGTACGGTTATTTCACACTGTATTTTTAAGACTCTATTGCATTACATATTAGTGGGAAGGGATGTTGTCTGATTGGTGCATATTCAGATTAATTAATCAAAACAATATATAAAAGAATGGTTTGAGAACATGTTTGATGTCTGAGGAAGTCAAGTCACTGACTTGACGAAAAGCGCTTCACGTTTATTGTTGAATAAATTGGTTTGTTTGTAGCCACCTGCCTGCAGCACTTTTGTTTCATTTACTGAAATGGTAAAATACTCAGTGCAGTATTGTGTAGATTACAAAGTTGAGACAGGGATTCCTGAATGCCTACATGTTGCTCTCATCCTATTTTTCAAAGAGTGAGCTGTTTGTGATTCAGCAAACTAGAGTACACGTTGTACCTAGCAGCAAAGCAAGAGTTAGCATCAGAATATGCTAATGAATATATAAAGAACTGAAGTATATGTGAACTAAGCAAATAATCATGGTGGAGCAATTCAGAAACTTATAAAACTAACACCTTCACAGTGTGCTCACTTTAGCTTTGAATTCTAACTCATGCTGGAATACAGCCACGAGGAAACTTTAAAAATGTTATGGGTTATTGCAGCCATTATAAATCTGTATGTACAACAGGTTCTAATATAAGGTGGTGGTGCTGCTCCCAGACCTCAGCCTAGAAGGTGTAGAGTGTTCAGGCCATGTTCGACCTACCATGGACTGTATGAAATAGAAATAGTAAATTCCTACAAGGTAGACAGGGATACTGTAGAACAAATAGTGAATGTCTGCCATCCTGACCTGAGGCCCCATTGGAATCATAGCGAGCCCATCCCAGTGGAAACGAAGGTATGTGAAGCATTACATATACTAGCTAGACGGACTTTTCAGAGACTCATACGGGACACAGTGGAGGTGTCATAGGCCGCTGCCTTTAGAATATTTTATCAGTTTCTCAATGCAATGCTGCACCATGTGGGGCACAATATCTGGTTTCCACATTGTCCAGTGCAGGAAGCTACCACCATGCAACATTTGCATGCCATAGCACATTTTCCAGAGGTTCTGGGATCCATAGACTGCACCCACACTGAAATAAAAGCTCCACCTGGTTAACAGAGAAGGAGGTACATAAACAGAAAAGGGTATCACTCTATCAAGAGGTCAATAATGCACAAGGTATCATCTATAATGTGTATGTGCAGGTAAACCCTGGTAGTTTCCATGACTCCCACATATGGCTCACATGTGACCTGTACCTAAGCTTTTCAAGACAAAATTTCCCACGAGGACATCTAGTAGAGAATGCAGGATATCTACTGGAACCTTGGCTCATGACTCTCTTGAGAAAGCCACACATCCCACTGAACAAGGTTGCAACAGTATACATGCATATACTCGAAATATCATAGAGCATGTATTTGGCTGTCTCACATCATGTTTCTGATGTGTATGTACATCTGGAAGTGCCCTGTAATATTGACCCCATCACCTCTGTCAAAATACTGACCGACTGTGACATCTTACATAACATCATTCTAGGGAAACAGTCCAGTAGGGAGCCCCAGAACAGGGTCTGTAGTTTCCAGCTCCACATGCAGGGCCAGCAGACACAGATGAGGGGTCAGATGAGGAACCCGCACCTGGGGACAACCACTCCAGACAGCGGCATGCACAGTATGCTATGGCACTGGAAAAGGGGCAGCAAATAGCACACACATACTCACCAGATAATTAAATAAAAAAAGAGCTAAGCACATACAAACAGCAACAATGATGTATGTAAACTTAAAAGCCATTACTTATCTATGTACTGGCTGGCTACTGTGAGCATTAGAGATAAGGAAACTGCAGACTACGATGTTCTCATCAACAGTAACAAAAGTGAATGATGAACCTGTAATGAACAGGTAAATGTTTATCATATATTTATGTTCTGCACATCAGTAAGATCAAACTGTTGATCACCTACACAATGAATGTCATAATTAACTTGTGTGTGATATATGCAACATATAAGATTGAACTGTGAAGCTTTTAAATGGAACAGAAGTATTTTTTCTGCATATATTTACAAACCTGTGCATCAAGCCAAAGCAGCCCCATGTAAAATAAGTCCAAAAGTCATAGAGCATTGCCAGTATTGTCCACATAGGAAAATAAAGAGTTGCAGTCTATCACTGAAAAGAAAAATAATTATTTGGCCTTCAAAACATGCTCAGCCTTCTCAGTACTGTGCATCAGATGTTAGCATCCCAGGTCAGATATCCCAACAGTGATCAAGGAAATCATAGTGCTGTAATATCACTGCTACTAATACAAGTAGTAATAGCAGTAGTACTATAAGTATGAGCAGTACACCTAATAACACTATTTAACTTAAGCAGACTAAAACAAGCTATAATTGTACAATTCTTGAAAACCAGAATTAGACTTGGGCAACCCTAAGTCACATAAGTGTGCAATGGACAGGGCACAGTCAACATAACTTGAACAGGGTAAATGGGGGTGTAGTTTACAACAGGCCAAGACTGACACAAAAGAAGTGTGTGTGTATGTGTGTGTGTGTGTGTGTGTGTGTGTGTGTGTGTGTGTGTGTGTGTGTGTGTGTGTGCGTGCGTGCGTGCGTGTGTGTGTGTGTGTGTGTGTGTGGGCATGTTTGTGTGCATGTGAGAAATGAAGGTTAGAGGGACCATACACCGTCAAGGCCAGTAGCTCCAGGTATAAAGAAGTCATTTCTGGGGAATAATTGTGTGTATGAGCTGGCATGGGCAATGTGAGATGTACTGTATGCAGGTCTGCAGGATCACAGTCAAAACTGTTGTGCTAAGTGCTATGACCCAGCATCGTGGACCAATGTGAGACATGTATGGTAGAGGATTCAGTTCATCACTCTTACTCCCTTCCATGTGAAATACCTCTGCCAGGAGTTGCACTGCTAGTTCCATGACCTTGGCTAAAAGTCAGATGGTACCTGATGTGAACCATGTGTGCTAGATGAACTCTCATCGCAACTGTGTCCATTACCACAGCCATGTGGCCTACCTTGTCTAGGTGTGGAATCTTCCACTAATGATGGAGCATTGGCAGTATTACCATTATGGAAGCAGGATTTGGCATAGCCGTGGCCACTTCTGTAAATAAACTGGAAACCAAAAATGAAAATTGGACACACCAAGAACCACTTTCAGTGAAGGCAATGGATACACATCCAAAATATGAGCCAGCAAGAAATGTTATTGAAAAAGTTAGGTGCTTTCATTCTAACTAATTTAGAACTTCTTTAGAACCATTAAATAAACAAACGTATCCTATTTAAAAACAAAATAATAAAATCATGTGACAAACCACAACCAGTAAAATTCCTGAACCAATTAATTAAAATTGTTACTATTGACATGATTAATTAAATAGCAATCACTTCCAAGATGACTGCACATTGAGTAACAGATTGTTTCTGGCTCTCCCAGTGTGAAAACAGAAACTCGGCAAAGGAAGCCAGTAGACTAGTGTTTATGGGTAAATTTCAGTAACTAGCTAGTAAGTGCACTGCCTGGATGCTAGGAATAAAGAAATACAGAAGATCTGGGGAAAAAATCGGCTACATAAAGTGAGGAAGAAACACTGCCTGGGGGAAGTTCTGCAGCTGTTCAGCAAAAAGCAATGCAACCTTCAGACATGACTTCTTGTAGCCTACAGGAAGATAAAAGACAACTGCATACAGACCTCATTAAAATAAACATAACACTTTTGAAGCATATCAACACAATCAACAAAAGGCCGGAAAAAATGGAAGAAGATTTAAACAGATATTCAGATGAAATTATAACACTGTAAAAATCAGGAGATGAAATGAAGAAAAGGCTGGCTGAATGAGACTGCTCAGGAAAAAATGTTTCAAAAAAATAATAGAATTATAGGACACAGCACATAGGAAAATCTGAGATTTTTAGCTATACCAGAGAAACTGGAAGGAATGGACTGCATCAATTTTATGAAAGCACAAGTAAGCAACTGGACTGGTATTCCACAGCAGGTGTTAGTTGAAAGGGCACATCGTGTGTATGCTCCAAACCTGGCTATAAGAAAGCAACCTAGACCTTTAATAGTAAATAATTCCAATCTACCAGCAGAAGGAGTTGATTCTGACAAAACTGTGGCAGAAAAACAAAGTCCTAAAAGTGGGAGACAGCAGAGTGTTTGTGGAGAATGATTACTGATTTTACAGCAGACAGAAGAGGAGCAAATTTATTCCACTATTCAAGGAATGTCTTCTTGCAGGTGCGAGGTTCAAACTGCTGTACCCAGCTGTCTTTAAGGTATTCTTCCCTGGAGGGACAAAGTTATTTTTTGATGAAGTACATGCTAAGGAAGAAATACAAATGTTTTCCCAACAAAAAGTAAGCTGTGAAACAGAAGGAGATTCTTCTTCTTCTTCCGGTAATAAAGACCACAGAGGGACTGTATTTGTGTAGCCTTTTCAAAATTTTTAATGGAAAATGCTGGAGAGAAGGAAGGGAGCATGAGAGTTGACTAGAAGAATCAAGAGTACGTTGGAAATGAAGCAGAGAGACCAGATTTTGGAGATGAACAGTAGTAAAGCCAGTAGCATATGGGATTACAATGCAATAATTATATTTGTGAAATATGGCAGAACAAAAAAAATCTGGAAATATTGAACTTTTTCAGAATTTGTTGGACATGTGGGGGACTCTAAAGCATATGCCCTACTTCATGTCATTAATGTTCAGAAAAGTGCTTTGGGGAGGGGAAGAGGAGGGAGAAAGTTAACTGTGAGTAGACATTTTTTCTTAAATAGTACTAATTTTGCAGCATGTGGTTTTCTTTATATGCTATAAAATCTAGTTTTTTTTCAGTTATTTTTAAGTGTCATGGGAATTGTAAACAGGTGGTGATGTCCTTTTCTTTCTTTTCTTTGTCCCTACTTCTCTCTTTCTTCTTTTTCAGTTTTAAGAAATGTAGGCACTGTAGTGTAAAAAAAAAGCCTGGTTAAAACGCATGATAAAAGAATAATTAATGTACTTTTTCTCATTCCTGCATGGGGGAATGACTGGATTCAAGACCTTAGATTGATTTAGTAACAAGTTTTAAGAGAGAGCAAGTAAATGAAAAAGAACATTAAATATTATGAAGCTTTTTCTAGCAAATACATGTGTGCTGAGTAACAATTCTGCAGCTGTTCTTCATGTTTCCATGGAAACAATCTGATAAAGACAAACTGGATGCCTGGTTCTCATTTCTCCATAGAGACAACCTGATAAACTGCCTACAATCTGGTGGAGAGTGATTGTCTTGGGAAAAAAAGAAAAAGAGAAATGGCTAGGAGATAATGTCCTCTGAAAACATTCAAGGATTTTTCCAAGGTAGATAATGTTCTCTGAAAACATTCAAGGGTTTTCCCAAGGTAGATAATGTTTTCTGAAAACATTCTGGGGCTTTCTTGAGGTAGTTAATGTTCTCTGAAAGCATTCCAGGGCTTTCTGGAGGTAGTTCATGTTCTCTGAAAGCATTCAGGGGTTTTCCCAGCTGGCAAAACTATAAAGATAAGACAAAAACAATCAGCACTTAGTAGAAGCACAGGCTGCAGCATGTGTCTTAGCATGGATAACCTTTCTTTTAGGTTAACTGAAGTTTGAGTGTGGCTGTCAGTTTGGGGGTTTTGTTCATATTAAGAGGTAAAACTTCAATATTTGAAGGTATACATAGTTTTGTGTGTTAGTATTAAGTTAATATGTTTTAGTGGGTATTAGAGGTGTTTTTGAGGACTTTCAATAAAACAAAAAATTATAAGATGTGACATAAGCTCAAATGGGTATGACAAGAAACAACTGTAAAAAATTTCAACCTGCCAACCAGTGTATGCATGTAACATAAAAGCTGGAACTAAACATGTAACAAAAAGGTGTTATACTTAGAAGGTAGGAATAATACTTTTTAATGCAATGATGCTTTCTGTAATGTCTTGAAATGTAAATGGCCTCACAGATAAATACAAGAAAGAAAGAGAAGTGAGCTATATTAAAAATGTACAGCACAAATAGTTATGTTACAGGAGACACACTTAGAAATAACTGAACATGTGAATTTAATAAAGGTTTTCAGGACTATTATTCAGTGGAATACCTGGGACAAAGGAAAAGAGGAGTACATATATTAATTGCAAGAACTGCTTCAGTAGTGATATAAGATGATAAAAAGATAATAATAGTAGATTTGTAGAGATAAGAGGCTACTGGCAAAGTAGGGGATTACACTGCCATGTATTTACATTCCATCTAAAACTGCTATAATGGAGCTTAAGAAAATTCTGGGAGAAATAATCAGTTTTCAGCAAGGAATATTAATTACAGATGGGGACTGCAATTTGATTTGCAGCAGTGAATATATGTCTGGGGGCTCCAGAAGGGAAAGTATAACAAAGGAGGGTAGATTTTTGAAGACAATTATGAAAATATTTGGCATGGAAGATGTGAATTCAGTAATATGAGTTGGAATGAATCTACATATTATTCCCCAAGATAAGATATAAAAACTGGGCTAGGCTAGACAGAATTTACATTTCACAGGAACATGTGCATTTAATTGAAGGTCTTGATACTTGCCCAATAACTGTTTCAGATCATACGCCAATAGTAGCTAAAATAAAAGCACAGGGTAATGAAATAAAAATGAGACATTGGTGCTCTCCCACCTATCTGTTGAAAAGAGGAATTTAAGGACTGGATAGTGGAGATTGTTCATGAGCTCTTAGAGAGAACTGAAATCTCTTCCGAAACTATATCTAGGGAGTGGGATAAAATTAAGGTGGAGTTTAAAAATAGGGTAGAAATCAAAGAAAGGTTGCTATGGTTCAGAAGTAACAAGAATTATTTAGAGGGACTAACAAATATTAAAGTATTGCAAGACAGGGGAATCTCACAGAACAAAAAGAGGATCAACTGCAGAATGCTAGACAGAAAATAAGAAATTACCTTGATAATATGAATGAGTTTAGAAAGGTTGCTAATAATCAACTGTTTTTTGATGATAACACGAGAGCACAAAAGCTTTTAGCACAATGACTCAGGCAACAGAAAGTAGAAGGGGCTGTTGCCAAACTTAGAGAGCCTGAAACATGGAAGATAATAAGAGATTCAGTAGAAGTATTAGAAATTTTTCAGAAATTCTATGAAATTCTCTATAAAGCAGATAAATATGAAAATCAAGAAAAGATACAAATGGAAATGTTTATGGAAGAATTAAATATGCCAAGGTTAGAGGTTGATGATGCTCAGTTACTACCAGTTAGGACAGGAGGAGATGAGATAAAAATTGTGATGTATAACTAATCTGCAGGAAAGTCACCAGGAATAGATGGTATTCCTGTGGATGTTTGGAAGCTAGGAAGAAAAAATTTATAAAGATCTGGAAGGTTTTGTTTAACAGTATTTTAAGAGGAGGAGAAGTATGAATGTCCTGGAAGAAAGCAGTGGTAGCTGTAATACCTAAAGAGGGCAAAGATCCATCAGATCCAGCTTCATACAGGCCCATTTCAATACTAAACCAGGATTATAAAGTATTCATGTCTATAATAGCTAAAAGAATGGCAAATGTAATGCCAAAACTGATAGATATGGATCAATGTGGTTTTATGGGTGGGAGGCAAGGACAGCATTAATAGAACATTGGTGATCCAGAGGGAAGCAGAATGTAAGAAAATACCATTGTTGTTGTTGGTGGGTCTTGATGCAGAGAAAGATTTGGCAGAGTAAGCTGGAACTTTATGAGCAGGGCAATGGAAGCATTTGCATTTCCTGAAAAAAATATAAGGTTGATTAGGAGGATATATGAGAGATCGGGGGAGAAAATTAAAGTGGGTGGGGTCCACACTGATAATTTCTGCTTGAGCAGAGGAGCCAGATAGGGATGTCCTCTTTCCCCTTTATTATTTGCATTATATTTAGAACCATTGGCAAAGAAAATAAGGGAGTCAGACAGTCAATGATATAATTGGTATGCTAGTCAAGAAAAGCTGGCTTTATTTGCAGATGATATTATTTTATACCTGGCAAAACCAGAAAGAGACATTACAGTCTTATGGCACATTTTGAGACTGTTTCAGATCCTTTTGGGATACAAACTTAATAAAGCTAAAACGAAAGCAATAGCAGAAAATTATGTACCCACACACAAATTAGTTCTGGAATATCCATATTTATGGAGACAAGATAAAGTATTTAGGAGTATGGATTAAAAATGATTCTAGTGTGGCAAATAGGGATATGTGGGAAGAGACTAAACATAGTATATTGCAAAAACTGAGAAAAATAGAAGCTTGGTTATATGGATATGGATAATAAGATACAAGCAGTTAAAATCTTTTTAGTCTTATATACAGGTCAGGCACATTTTATCAACCAAAGAAAAAGTTGTAGATAGCAATTAACAAAGAGATGAATGACTTTATCTGGGGGGGGGGGGGAGATGGCAAGAGTCAAGCGGGATAAGCTGATTCTTCTAGTAGAACAGGGTAGATTAGATTTACCCAATTTGAAGGTGTATTTCAGAGCTACACAGTTAAGATTCTTCTACATAGCACAAGCAGAAAACTATATTTCAAAGTGGAAAGGGATGTTGATGAAACATGGGGGAAGCTCAAGTAACAAGGAGAGACTGGGATTTTGGATGAAGGCTTTTAAGGAGCATAACAATAATCATACAGAATATTAAATCCATACAGTAGCAGAAGGTATTATAAGAACTAAGCCAACACAAGATTAGAGAAAGGAGATTCTGCCAATAGGGATGACTGCAATTAGGAATATAGACAACAGGCAAGAGGGAGCTGAAATTTATTGGAGCAAACTGACAAAGGAACCAATGTATTTGGGAAGAGATAAGAAAGAAGAAAAAGATGATGAATGGGAAGATAATCATTTATTGGATTGACTTGCGGATTTCCCTCCCTATCAGAGAGAGATTGATATCTGAGTGGAGCAAAGAGAAAGAAATGGGGTGGGGGGTCCCAAACAAAAGACCAGCACTGATAGAATTTTTAGTAGAATCTAGAACAGAAGATACTATTAAAAAAGGAATAATTAGTAGAGCATATCAAATATTGCATGATAACTATAAGAATCAATCAGAGGAGGTTAGAAAGGATTGGGAGGAGAGATTGGATAAGCAATTCACAAAGAAACAATGGGAGGACATATGTATGTCTCCCAAATATGCAACAAAATCTAGAAGATTTAGGATTTTTGCCTGGAAATGTTTGCATAGATATTTCTATACCCCAAGTAGACTCCAGAGAATTTTTCTTCAGGCAAGACAGCAAATGTTGGCGATATGACTGGGAAGAAGGAGGTAACTGGGAACATGTGCAGTGAATTGGTGGATCTTAAGGAGTCCCTGTGAGATGCACTGTCAGAGATGTTGAGTGGGCAGATTGGTCTGACGAGGAGGGGAATTCTTCTGAGCTATGATACAGAATCGGAATTGCCTAGGCATGGTAAGGCTTGCCGTGTCTAATAATGGTGGCTGACAAAAAGCAATTACTAGAAAATGGAAATCAAAATCTAAATCAACTGTACTAGAAGTAGTAAATATAGTGACAGAGATGAAACAACTGGAAATGAGATATTTAGAAAAGGGTAGGAGCAAACTACAGAGGAAAAATGGGAATTGTGGGAACTGTACATACAGTGGAGGAGTGAGGTTTAAAATATGCCAGGACCTAAATGAGCTATGTAATGTCTGACTGAAAAAGACTTGGTAGATTATAAGTCATGTATAATGTTTACAACTAGGACTATATCAGTATGGTTTGTGATATCAAATGCTTGCAACTAGGATTGTGTCAGTGTGGTTTGTTTTCATTTGTATAAATGTATGATTGCCTATGTAGTAAGTGATGGTTTAATAAAGATGTTTCTTGTTTAAAAAAGAAAGGCAGGAATTGAATAATTTATGAAATTTTGCTTAGGTTATATTATATATAACAATATATGTGAAGTAAAATGTTTATTATGTTAATTATAGTGTGATTACTTTTATATGAACATAAATTTGCCTATGTCACAAGTGATAATTCAGTAAAGGTGTTTGGGAAAAAATGATTACTTAAATAGCATTAAAATATTTCAACTTTAAAACAGAATTTAATGAACAAGCATCATTCAAATCAGGCCAGTTCATAGCATTT